>NC_133366.1:21642918-21667979 GCF_049309525.1 Garra rufa | reverse complement strand
AACCTAAAACATACTAATAATACATGTTTTTTGAGCAGCGAATCAAAATATTAGAATGATTCTTGAAGGTTCATGTGACTGGAGTAATGATGCTAAAAATTCAGCTTTGAAATCACAGGAATGATTTACATTTTAAACGAGAAAACAGTTAGTTTAAATAGTAAAAATATTTCAAAATGTTAGTTTTTTCTCTATTTTGAGACTTCTTTAAAACACATTAAACACTTTTGACTGGTAGTGTAGATATCCGTATTAGTGATTGTTGAACCCAACACTTGGACATATTATTTTTAAATTTCTATAAAAAGATGTCCTTTAAAAGAGTTAATTAGAAAAAAAGAATGTTTTTTTGTTATTGTTTTCAAATATTTAAATAATTTAACAGCTTTAATATATTTTTAAGTTGCAATATCTGCTTTAACATACTCCTGTTTTATTTATTCATTTATTTGTTAATGAAGCTACTCTGATGCTGCATGAACTAGATTTTTAAATTTAAAAAATACATATTAAAAAGTAAGTTGTAATATGGAATTTCATTCGCCATTTTTTTCTAAATTAAATCAATTAGATCAAATAACCAGCGGAATGCATTTAGCTTTTCTGCTTCATTAATCAATTGTATGTTACATTCATTAGTAAAATAGGCTGTTAAGTTTCCAGTTACTATCAGAACATTAAATTTTATGCTTTAATGATAATTAGACATAGCATAGACAGGTTTTTGAGTGTTTTTCATCAAGGCTGTTTTTTTTCTTCTTTTCTCTAACAAATTTTTTATTTGAAAAAAAAAATTTTTGTCACTTCATGAAAAGAATGCCTGCTGCATTCTTTCTCCTCCATCGCCCTTTTGCTTTCCTTGAAATTCTCCCGCTCTTTCAAACACACACACACACACACACACACACACACACAGACACACAGACACACAGACACACACACATTCTGGCTTGTCTGTAAGCCAGTAGGCCCTCTATGCTTGTGCCCCTGGGATAGGGGAAGGCACGGATAATGGTGTCCACAGATGCAGCTCGGGCTTTGACAGGCTTGGCTTGGAGTGTCCCGGCTCTCCTGTGGGGGAGACCATAAAGCAAGTGTCCAGTCTCTGCCTGACACCTGAGCACGGACCCCCGTGAAACATGACTCACACAAGACTCCCTATGAATTGTACTTAAGGCATTCATTCTCAGATGCTTCATTACCCCTCAGCCCTCAGTGTCAGCTGGGCTGACAGTAGTGTGCAAGGCCAGGAACGCTGGACTAATCTCAGGGGCTGAGAACAATGTGTGTGTGCGTGCTTACAGTCTCTCAAAATGGACAAACTCATATAGATGCAGTTTAGTGTCTTTGCTAAACAATTAAATCTACTATTCTTATATTAAAAGCAAATATACAGATCAGATTACAACCCATGCCGTCTCGGTGACAAAATATAAATACCCCTAACAGAAACTCTCTTTTTTCCCTCTCCTTTTTCTTTTTAGCTCTTACCTGACACACACTATCTCTGCCACCTGATGTGCTCGCTGTGTGTGTAGTCAGAGGTCACTCTCTAGCTACAGGCATGCATTTAGCCTCAATGCAGGCTGCTAATGAGTTTCTGTATTCACTGAGAGACTGGCATCAGCGGGTACAGCTGCTATCCGACCACTGTATATTCAGAAAGTATCATGGGCATTGTTTGAGCATGGTTATGGACAGACATTCCTTGTGTAGATGGAACCTTCTGTATAACACCAAAGACAAGGGAATGAATCAGCATTTCAATAGCCCTTAATGTGACCATAGCATTTGTGGTGATTGCCTCTCTCTCTGTGTATGTGTTTCGTTTTGCCCCAATCACAGAGTAATTGTAGACCAGTGAAAGTGGTGTTCAGTGATCATCAAATGCAGGACACTCAAAAATGACTTGAATGATTGAGAGAGATTGAAAACATGCATAATGCATGTGGAATCACTTCGGGTGGTCAGTTAGTGCAGATTTACATATTGAGACATTTGAAAGTTTGGAAATCTCTGTACCGGCAGTCATGCTATTGGTAGCCCACTGAATTTCTAAGTATTTGGGTAACATTTATCAGCTAGTTGTGATTTTTTTACACTACCGTTCAGATGTTTGGGGTCAAATACTTATAACACAATAGTGTCTGTAAAGACATTTATAATGCTACAAAAAATTGTATTTCAAATAAATGCTGTTCTTTTGAACTTGCTATTCATCGCAATCAGCCCAACAGGTTTCAACAATGAAATCTTTCTCAAGCACCAAATCGGCATATTACAATGATTACTGAAGACACTGAAGACTGGGGTAGTGATGGTGAAAATTCAGCTTTGTCATCACAGGAATAAATTACATTTGAAAATACACCGAAATAGTATATTTCTAGAAATATTTCACATGTACAGTTTTACTTTATTTGCCAAAATAAAATAAAAAAATGGTGAGCATAAGAAACTTCAGAGAGAAAAAAAATCCTACCAACCCCATTTTTTTTAACAGTAGTGCAGTAGAGTACAGTATGTCTCATAGTTGTTTTTTTTGCAATACAGTTATCAGTTCTGTTTTACAGTGCTAAAAATAGTTACTTAGAGCTAAAAATAAAATAGTTTCCTAATAATTTACTCACCCCATGTCATCCAAGATGTTTATGTATTTCTTTCTTTTTTTTTCTTTTTTTTTTTTTTGGAGGAAAACATATAGGATTTTTCTTCATATAAAAGGCTCTACATGATCGCAGCCAAAGAAAAAGGGTCTTATCTAATGAAACAATCATACAAATTTTTATACCTTTTTGTAAAGGGCATTTGTCTTTCTTTGCACGTTCGCTTTGCAAACACTGGGTCGGTACTTCTGCTTAAAGGTCATTGCACACTGTCCGAAATGTTCGCATGTTAAAAAATAAATGCGACCTCACGTTTTGTCAATCACCTTTGTACACTGCCTTGCAAACGTTTGTTCATCATAAAGTTTGGATCAGATTTGATTTTCTGCATTTTCACATCCATAGCAAGCATTTTGATAGGAAAGGAGGATAAAAACGAAAAAACTAACTGCATACGAAAATTTCGTACTCAGTGTGCAATGACCTTATGTCACGTGTGCGTGATTACGCAATGCGCAAAATCAAGCTAGTGAAAAACAGGCCTTTTCTGGTTAAAGTATATAAATTTGTATTTTTCTTAGAAAATGAATGATCGCTTCGTTAGACAAGACCCTTATTCCTTGGCTGGGATCGTGTAGAGCCCTTTGAAGCTGCATTGAAACTGCAATTTCAACCCTTCATCACCACTGAAGTCCAAAATGGAGAAAAATCCTAAAATGTTTTCCTCAAAAAACCTTAATTTCTTTTTGAGTGAAAAAAGAAAGACGTGAGACAATTATTAAGAAATTTTCATTCTGGAAGTCAACTACTTTAAGTTCAGGACACACATCCACATTTTAAAAGTATGTTCTTTTAGTCCATGTATCACTTCACTTCATGTGTGTTATGTGTTTTCCAGTTGCTGTCTTTCCTCTAGCTCTGCTTCCATCAGTTTTGTGGTCTGGCTGCAACCCAAATGCTGCACTTTACACTCGCTTAAAAATAAACGCAGGGAAAGCTGCTGTCAGATTTGATTTATGAACTTCGATTGGACTCGTTTACTAAATTGTGACAAGACTTTCCAGTGTTCTGAAAGTTGCTATATTTGTCAATTCCCTGAACACTTAGATATATAAAACTCAAATTAGATCTAAATGTAACTTAAACGATGGGGGCAATCTCAGAAATGTTAAACCTGTTCACACTTTGATGTCACAAGACCCATGCTCAGCGTGGGAGTTACATACCTCGAGGTGTGAATTGATGCGAAACTGCCACCGCGAAGATGTTATGACAGCATTATAAGTAGCTGATAGATGGTGTTAGAGACCTTCCTCCCCCGCACAGGAATGGCTGTTCCCAGGCGATAAAGTTGAACGGGTTATCTACATTGTCCAAAATATGTATGTTTGACAGCCAGGTACTTTCCTGTACATCTTCACCCTCGGTAGAACACCCATGTAGCCATCTATTGGCTATAGTTCTCCATTAGATGGCCGGCCTTGACACTGATGCCTGTGGCTAACAGCAGTATTTACTCTATTCCCAATCCATCATAAGACAGAAATGGGCAAGCGTCGCTATGATGTTCGTAATTTCCAGCGCTCTCACAATGATCAAACCCATTGTATGGCCCATTCCATCACACAGTACATATAGCCATACACGCCAGCCACTAGCTTTTTTTATTTCATCGCTGATAATGGACTCGTGAGCTGGATAAAGAGAGCGAGAAAGAGAGAAAAGATCATTTTGCCAGACCTGAAGCGCAACGCAGGCTCGAGGCTGCCCAAATTCAATAAAGAAACAATCAAGCACGGTAACACGGCATAATGGCTTTTTAAAAAAGATAAATGTTTAGTAAATGACTCTTTTATGTCCAGGAGGGAAGGGAGAGAATGGCTTTCTGCATTAGGTGAAGAAATGCAGCCTCCTGACCCAGCTGATGCTTTCTGATTACCAGCCAAATTGCAGGAGAAACCCCCTTTGTCTCGCAGGTAGCCAGGGCCATTCTTTACCCTCCTCCTCATTTCCTGTGTGTGAAATTGTGGGTGTGTGTGGAAGAGAGGGAGTGAAGCTGAGAGAAAGGTAAGAGATGCAAGATAAAATGTGCGTCTGAATGTACGTGAGGCTTGCGGGAGCACCCTTTCCACTCTCGCTGAGGTGTATTTATCTCCCTTATCTTACTTCCAGCATCACGGGCTGCCATTAGAGCAGTTTGATGTGGAGGAACCACGGCCAGATATTGAGCTAGACAGCGGTGAGGAATAGATAATGCTCCTTCATCACCCAGATGTAGCATATGATGACTCTGATCTTCATGTAAAACACATTCAGATGTGAGAGTAAACAGAACCACCCTCGAGCTGTTAGCTTTTCTGACAGCACTGAGGTCCACACGTAAGGCGATGGAGTGTATTTGTATTAGTCTGTTTGTGTTATCCACATCTGTGTCATAAATCACAACCTCTTTTCTCCGCCCAGTCCTCCACGATGAAATATTCATCGTCCGGTTTAGCAGAGACACCGCTTTTCAGTGCCGCTTTATTCCGTCATCTGTGGAGCCCAGGTTATTAGTACACACTTCTCTGTATATTAATAATGTATGAAGTATTTTCTATAAATCAGCATGGAAGACAGTGCGGTGTGGAGTCGTAAGTGCTTGAGGATTAGCGATTGTGTTTGTTACGCACAGATTTAAGCTTTCGAAAGAAAACATCTTTCAGGTTTACTTTGGTGTGGGCCAATGAGTCTGAAGGTTTTGTTGAGTTAGCATGCAGGCTTTTTAGAGAAACATTCGTAATCTGCAGACGCGTGCAGTATGTGGACCTGTGTGCCCTCGACGCTCTATGGATGGCATCCAGACTGGCATCTGGTCTAAACAGATTGTTCTTCATTTGGAAGCACAACTAAAAGATTTACTCTGTAATACATCTGCAGCTTTTTAAAATCAAACTCAGTTTATTTCAGCCACTTCAGGTGTTTCCCTGCAGTACGCTTCAGGATGTTTTATTCAAGTCAAATGCAGCTACACGTTCATGTCGAATGGATCTGTGAATTAATTACAGCGCTTGCAAGCTGGCACTGTATTGATAATCCTCACACATTCCGATTTAGGGTTTGTTCTAAACACTTAACCCTGAATCAACTTAGGCCAATCTTGAAGTACAGACTCAAGTTTTGTTCTGTAGATAACTTTAGCCTGAGATATGTGCAGATAGAAAAATGATTGAGCAATTGTTAACCATTTATTTTAGAGATCAATTCTTACTCTTAAGTAGTTGCTTATTAGCATTAGGGGTCGACTGATTATCATCCTGGACGAGTATCGGCACCGATATTAAGCATTTTTATGGTTATCGGTATTAATCATTTGTTTTAAACCAATTTGCCACTAAAATGATTTAAAACCATATAAAAAAGTTTTTGTCAGAGCCCTTGTTATTCTTAATTTTGCCACTAAAATAATTTAAAACCATGTGAAGAAGTTTTTTGTCAGAGCCCCTGTTATTCTTAATTTTGACATTTCTTTTCATTTTTGAACCAGATACAAATATTGTTTCAAAATATCGGTTATCGGTCTACTTAATCTGTAATAATCGGCATCGATAAGGCAAGGTAAAGCAGCATTCATTTAATAATTTTAGTAAAAATTATAATTTACACTCAATACTGGACGATTATCGGTGCCGATATTCAGCATTTTTATGGTTACCGGTATCAGTAATTTTATATAAAACTGATTTGCTGATAAAAATATTTAAAAGCATTTAAAGAGTTTTTTTTTTTTTTTTGTCAGAGCCCTTGTTATTCTTAATTTGGACTTTTTTTTTTTTCATTTTTACACCATTTTTAAAATATCTGTTATCGGTCTACTTGATCTGTAATAATCAGCATCGATAAGGCAAGGTAAGGCAGCATCCATTTAATAATTTTAATGTGAAGGATAATTTACACTCAATATTTTATTATTGCATACTGTTTCATAATGTACTACTACAATACTAAGGTGGAAATATCTGCCACTAATTGCACTAAGTAGTATAAATAGCATCTAACTAATTTTATTGCAATGAAAATACTGTTATTTTTACTTGGTGTAAATAGAATCTATCGCTATTTTTGCTTAGTGTAAATATCTGATGCCATATTTTAAAATATACTGTATTTATGTTGTTTCTACATTCATTTTTAGATTCAGTGTAAACATTTTATTTATGATAGCCTTTTTAATGTTAGGTCTGATTGATCGTGGTCTGTCTTTCTGCAGTAACACTTCACAATAAAGTCCCGTTACTTAATGCATATTAATGTTTGTTAAAATTATTAATAAAAATACAGCTATTTATTGTTAAATCAGGTCCATTAAATAATACTAACAGATACATTTTGCATTGTTAGTTCTTGTTATCTATTATAGTTAACAAATGCTAACAAATAGAGCTTTATTATAAAGTGTTACCTTTTTTAGCTGGCATTTTGACTGCCCGCTAAATACGGGTTGATTTTATAGAGCAGTTTGCGGGTCTGTGGTTTATAAGCAGGTGGTTGATTATTGGCTAGTGTCCTTGTAAAGACAAATAAAGTACAATGTAAATTCAATCAAACAATGAACAATAAATTGAGTTAAGTTTGAAGCACCGCAATTCGAGTCAGGTTCACGGTATCCTGCTACTCTGTGGACACAAACAGCAGAAGTCCCTTAAACACTGATTACACTGAGCAGATAGAGCCTAGAACAAACACGACTCCCACAGGATGGGCTCATCACATCCTTACACAGCAGCCAGTTATCTCAAGGGTAATCAAGAACAAGAAAGAACGTGTGTCCGCACATCATCCCTCTCATCTGGTGCATTGTCAGACAAAACACGGCTAAGGTCTAGCCATCATTACAGCACAGCGTTGTGACAGCCCATTTTATTACTCCACACTGAAATCGTTTTACTGATGTTATCAGCCTAGCGAGTACATGATCCTTCTATAGATTTTGGCAAAAAGACAAAATGGTTTTATTTAGCGCTTTGTATTGGCCTCTTAGTACCGTTTCTTTGTGCAGTTCTTTGTTACCGGCTGTAATTACAGAAAGGGCATCCAAATTCATAAACCTCTCTTTCCTAGAGGCAAAGAAAAGGTTAAACTTTGTGGGGTATTTGATTCTGGATGAGAAAAGTTGCACAAAAGAGTCTGCAATCTGACATTAATTACTCTGCCAATCTGGGGCGATGCGGGGGGTGTCAATCATGGGCAGGTGTGCAATAATTCTGCAGCTGAATCACACTCCCACAAGCTCTTCAGCCGAGTTTGTTGTTCTGAAACTAAACTGAAGGCTTCCCGTCAGCCTGAGGGAGTTCAGAGACCTCTCGAACCATTCTGGAAACTCTTTATAATTTGATGATTTTATATAATTGATTGTATGAAGATAACAAAGGAAGAGCGACTAGCAAAATGTAGTTTTTTTGTTGCTGTTAATCATAGCTAATTATACTTCTGCTGTTTTTAGGGGTATGCGGTATAACCAAAATCTTGTTTCACAGTATGAGTAATTTTAGATCATGGGAATGGTTAATTCTTCTTGGAAATTCAACAAAGATTTATTATTATTATTATTATTATTATTTTTTTAAATTCAGAATCACATTAAACCTCAGTCTAATTTGAATGTTTGTCTCACACACACACACACACACACACACACACACACACACACACACACACACACACACACACACACACACACACACACACACACACACACACACACACACACACACACAAACGTTTTCTTTAGCCAATTAATGTTGCAGCCCTTGAGTTTATAATAAAATACTCCCACTGCAAGCTAATGAAGCACAATTAATCAAAATAAAACCGAAATCATGAAATGGCTTAGTATGATTATCAAATGACAAAGGCAGTGATTTATTCAATAAATATATGTGACCCTGGACCACAAAACCAGTCATAAGGTTAAATTTGACAAAACTGAGATTTATACATCATAGGAAAGCTCAATAAATAAGCTTTCTATTGATGTATGGTTTATTAGGATAGGACAATATTTGACTGAGATACATCTATTTGAAATCAGAAATCTGAGGATGCAAAAAAATAAAAAAGACTGAGAAAATCACCTTTAAAGTTGTCCAAATTAGGTTCTTAACAATGCATATTACAAATCAAAAATTACATTTTGATATGTTTACAGTAGGAATTTTACAAAAAATCTTCATGGAACATGAACTTTACTTAATTTCTTAATGATTTTTGGCATAAAAGAAAAATCAAAAATTTTGACCCATGCAATGTATTTTTGGCTATTGCTACAAATATACCCCAGCGACTTAAGACTGGTTTTGTGGTCCAGGGTCACATATGTGCTGTATGTTTCAGGGTGAAGCACTACACTGTTTTCACACATGAGCAGCTTATTATCTGTCAGTGTTTCCAGCATCTCAGAGCGGCTCGGTTCACAGTAAATTCTGCTCCACACAAACTCCATCTCTGCATTTGCTCTGAGTTTGCTTTGCTTCCCATACTTATAATGAGAAACTAGGAGCTTTAAGAATTTCCTAGGGTTTCTTGCCAAAAGAAAGTTTTATGGGACTTTTGAAAATTATGACAGCCATTAATATAAAGTAATGTAATTAGACAGTTGTAAAATAAAATTATTTACATTTTCTAGATTTTCATTTTAATGAAATGACAATAGTAATGTTTATTGTTATTATTATTTTAATGTTTATTGTTGTCTTTTGACAGATATTGTAAGTCAAAAGACAACATATAATCATAATCATTTTGATATATTGGCCAAATTGTGCAGAGTATAAGCAAGCACTGCAAACCTGAATCACAGTTGAAATTGCAATCACAAATTTTTAATCAGGAAACTGCAATTAATTGATATATATAAATATACTATGCTATTTTCTAGGGCTGGATAAAAAAAAAGGTATTGGTATTGGGACCAATTCTCATTGTTAACTAGTTGCTTATTAGCATGCCTATTATTAACATATTGGCTGTTTATTAGTACTTAAAAAGCACATGTTCTGCATGACCATATTCTACACTCCTACCTAAATTTAACAACTACCTTATTAACTATTAATAAGCAGGAAATTAGGAAAATTTGTAGTTAATTGTTTGTTAATAGCGAGAATTGGACCTTAAAATAAAGTGTGACCAATATATATATATATATATATATATATATATATATATATATATATATATATATATATATATATATCCTGATTTTAATCGATTCTCTTTTTTCATGGAACAATATCTATTCTTAAATCCCAAGAAACGATTAGTCTAGCCTGTCTTCAGTTAATGAACAGAACATTGTAGCACTCCTCCCATCCAATAAATCCTAATAAGCTTTGTGCTTTGTTACTTTTGATATGAAACAAAGTCTCTGGTTTAAAATTCTGCCCATTTTATTACAATATTTAAAGAATAAAGTAATTTTGGCGCTGTTTAATGTGGGGGGAAAGATCGGTGTAGCGCCTCAGTTCTCATGTAATCATGTATTCAGTGTTTATAATGCAGAAAGACGTCAATATAACAGCATTTATATATTCTGTTATTTACCTCAGAAAATAAAACGGTGACCATAAACTTGTTAGTTACAAATGAACTTTAGAGAGGAGCATATTGCTAAACATATAAACACTATATAACATATTCATTATATATATTTGTTTTTACTGTTTTTCAATATGTTCTTCAATAAATTTGAATGAATCGATCAGGTTTTAAATCAAGTCAAGTTTTATAATGTGTATATAATGCAATTTAAACTTACGTTTTAGTAGTTTAGTATTAAAATTTTACCCTTCAATATTATAGTAATGTAGTGCCAACTGATTCTCATGTATATTTTATCTACTGTACCTGGTATATATCCAAAACAATCAATATTAAATCAAATTGAAATTGGAGTCTAACTGAATCAAAAGCTTGTAAAGAATAATCAAATTGAATCATGAAGTTTGTGTCAAAACCGCAACTATTTACCTTCAACTACTATTAAAACTATTAAAACAGTTTTGAGGGTTAAAACTACTAAAACTATTTACCCTCAAAACAAAACTGACACAAAGTGTGTTCACATTTGTCATGTTTGGTTTGATTAAAATGAACTCTGGTGCGATTGCTCTGTTAGTGCGCTTCATTTGAATAAGTATGAATCCTGCCATCCGAACCCTGGTGCTCACCAAACAACGGACCAAAGCCACTAAAAAGATGAGTTTCAGTCCACTTTCAAACAAACTCTAGTGCGGTTCGACTGAAGTATGAATGTGACACGGACCAAATACTTTTAAACAAACCAAAAACAGGAAGTAATGACAAGAGGCAATGCTATGCAACATGATTTCAGGAAGGGAACACATGGTGTATCCAAAACAAAATGAGCAGAGGGCAAACGTGGAGCAATGAGCAGGGAAAGTGCCTTTTATGAGCTCTTTGTGAGTGTGCAGGTGGTACAAATAATCTTGTTCTTGACTACCCTTGAAATAACAATGAGAGTACTTAGTCTCACAGACAGCATTAGGCGTAGTTGACTTTAGTCGAATGCACGTTTTCCTTTTGTTTAGAGTTTTCAGTGAGTTGCGTCACGAAATATACATCATTCAACCTGACCAATATGCCTTTAGGTTCGGTATCTTTAGGTTCACTGTCAAAAATGCCAGTGTGAACGCAAAGTGGACCAGGACCAAATGTATCATTTTCCTTTTTGGTCTGGACCAAATGAACCAAACAAACTGAACTAAAAGTGTGAACACACCCTTAGAGGTCTGACCATTTACAATAATGCTGCAGTTGCCGTAAAGACACAGATGTGTTCCACAACTGAGCACTGCTCTATAGGACTATGTCTTTGATCTTGAGACGTTTGTACACAGCTCAGTCCAGTTTACGACTGCTCTCAACAGAATCTGAAATTAAATGTGTCAGTGCATTGTTAACCATTACTGAGCATAGATTCTCTTGGAGAACCTCAGGTATTCTTCTTTTCACAAGTAGGGTGTAGGGTGGCCCTTTGTACTGCTTCTATAATTGGCATACCACTGTCGCTAACATAAGTTTCTATCTCGAAAGTTAAGAGTAGCCCAGCTACTTTTGCACCGCAGTGGTTCCACTGTTTGTTATCTAGCCATTGGGTTGGAACTGAGCTCTGCCTCCACTGGGCCTTCGGTCACTCACCTACAGCTCTGAGCCAGCTCCCTACAGCCTGATCCACGGATGAGGTGGATGGGCCGAGTCCTCATTGTTAACCCAAAGTTTGAGTGAGAGCTCTGGCGGGACGGGTGATTCAGTCTTCCCCTGGTGGGTCCTCAAAACTAAGGAAGCCTCCAGTGCGGGTTATGTGCCAAGCAAGGCATGAAGAAGCTTTGGAAAGGGGTCTGTTTGAGTTAGGGCAGCTTTGGTCTCCACTGAATTCAGAATGGAGTTCCTGGCGTCTCGCCGGTCCCTTAGCAGTCCAGCTCGAGCTGTCAACCTGCTCCCTGTGCTGGAGATCTCTGGAGATAGTCCTTCACCTCGCCAAAGAACTCCCCCTTCCCCCCTTCCTGTCACCTCGCTCCTCATCAGCACTCTCTTTCTCTTTCGCTCACCTGCTCCGCTGTGTCTGAGACATTGCTTAACCTTCACCTGAGGTTCTCACGGCTGGCTGGCTTCTTGCCTCCCTGCTGCGTCCCCACTGAGACCTAATTCATTTTTGTCTCACTGTTTTCTGTCACAAAAGCACAGTTTAAACTCCAATAAGAAGAACATTTGCTATTAGAGAACTTTTTTTGCCATGATCATGGTGGCACTGTACGCAAGAGAACAGATGACAGTCTTTTGTTTTCTTTTAGATGTTCTGTGGAAGGAACTTGCTGTTCAGTCTTTTGAATTTACTCTGGCACACTTATTATTTTAGTTGTCATCAGTGCATATTTAATGCTTCACAGCGTTCTGATCTTGCTGTTGCTTTGGAGAAAAGTGGAAATGTCTTCTCTTTGAACAGTGACTGTGAACTAGTTGTACTAGTAAAAATAGTTCTGTTTAGTATTTAAAAAAAAAAAAAAAAAATTCACATTATACTGTACTCCCAGTATAACATTTTGAGTCACACATTGATTTGAAAAATGTGTATTAATTTCAGTGTTCCAAAGAACACCATATTCTTCAAAGGATGATAAAAAATTGACCTTTTGTTCAAACGGGTTAACACGGTCAGTGAGTTCTTTTATATGCATAATGTTACACCTACAGTATTATGCTTAATAAGCCAACAGTGAGGAAGGTCATGTGGACCCCTTAAACCGTTATGCAAATATCTGTTTAGATTTTAAAGTCAAGATATGATTCAAAATCTAATTTCTTTCTTGCATCTCTCTCATCTTTATTTTTTTTCCTACTTGCTTTTCTTACTTGCAGTACTTTTCTTACTCTCCCTCTCTCTTAACAATTAACGTTCTATTATTATAATTATTTTTTAATTAATTTATGTAAGTAAATTAGTTATTATTAATATTATTTATTAGTTTATTGTGATTTCTGTTTGATTGGTTAATACAAATTAATTACATTAATTTAGTTAAATGACAATTGTGAATAAACAATACAAATTTACGTTTTGCTGCAGTAAACATACCTTGTGTCTCAATTTTTTCTTAGCCACCTCAAAATATAATAACTTTATTTTACATTTAGTTTTTTTAGTTACAGGTTTAGTTTTTTTTAGTTACAGGTTTAAATGAAAGAAAATAAAAGATAGTTGTACATCATCTGATATATCATCATCATTATCATCATCTAGTAAATAAGTTTCCTTTGTATGGTTTCTTATGATATGGCAATATTTGGCCTAGATACAACTATTTAAATATTTGGAATATGGGGGTGCAAAAATATCTAAATATTGAGAAAATTGCCTTTTAAAGTTGTTCAAATTAGGTTCTTAGCAGTGCATATTACTAGTCAAAAATTACATTTTAATATAATTGTGATAGAAAATGTACAAAATGTTTTTATGGAACATGATGTTTACTCAATATCCTAATTATTTTTGGCATTAAAAATATTTTTGGCTATTGCTACAAATATACCCATGCTACTTATGACTGGTTTTGTGGTCCAGGGTCACAAAATAATAATATCATTAATATTATCATTATTAATTCAAATGAAAATGTGCACATTCTTGATTAAATCCCACATCTAGCTTATTAACTTTGAAATATGTGCAGATTTTCTTCAAATCTGGTTCATCCTTAAAATGACTTGTCACCTTATAGTGAATACGATATGCAAACATGCCAAATTCTCAATGTCACCTTATTGTATAAGGTCAAGCAACTTTTCTTCACGCGCACAAGCAATTTACCTTGATTATCTGCGGAACTTTTGACTTTGCACCTTGAAGTCAAATAGTTTGACCCTTAATTTCCCTTCCTTTCATGATCCAACCACTCATTCTCCAGCAGCTCTGAATGTAATTCCCCTCTCCTGTGTTTGTGTTGTCCTTACCTCCAAAGAGGGCACCTGGCAGGCTTCCCTCTTAGCCCAGAGGTGAGGAGGTTCTCTCCACTTTTCGGCAGGGTGAGAGGGAGTCCAGGCCCAGTAGATGGGGCTGAAGAGCCACTCCTGACAAAAATAAGTGCCCCATTCACAGCCATTTGATCCTCAAGCAGGCCCGATATGTGCAATTAGACTACTAATGATAAGCAGCACTTTAGCGGACATTTTGCATATAAATGACACATTTGCGTGAAATAGCTTCTTATATTCTTAATTGATAGAATGTGAATTGTGTTCAGTGTCCTTCAGATACAAGAGAATGCAGTGTTACAGTTTAAGCAACAGCCTCAGACGCTTTTTGAGGAATCAAATGCAGACATTAAACATCTTTCTCAGTCTTTGGTGTGATAACGGCTTCTCCTGACATGTCCTCCAGTGGCATGCAGTGCATGTGTGTGTGATGAAACTGATATACAAGTCTGTTATTTCTATTTCTGTTTGCAGGCCTCTGCATCCTCACCCTGAAATATGAGCATTCGTACATGTAAGTGACTTTTTATATTTACTTATAAATAGCAGTGGTACAGTAACACATTAAGATAATGATGAAGAGTCAAGAAATAATTCATTTATATTACACTATGGTATATTTTTGATGTTTCTCTTTTTAAAAATATAATTAACTGTTTCGCACTGACACAGATTATCACCCACTTTGAGAGAATTCCATCAGCTTAATAAAACTTTAAATTTAATTTCATTGCTAGTCGGGTAGCCAGTGGCTACACAGTGTTTCTAAACAGTAAGAAGAGATGGCGAAAGAGCTTTTGGATGAAATTGTCAATCTGCACCTGATGTGCGCACACACACATCTACCCCCCACACATCCTTGCACCTTCTACACGCAGTGTGGAGTTGTCTCTCTATTTTAGATGTATTGGGACCACCCTAGTCTGGCCTCTCTCTGTCTACCTGCACGCCCATCGATTGACTGATGACCCCTCACATCAACTCATTGTACGCTTCCACCCTCTAGCAAAGCCCTGTGAATTCACTATTCTCCCTTTGTCATGCCCCCTCACACACACTCCCTCTCTCTCCTTCTTGCTTTCTTGCGCATGCAACTCATGAACGACTCTTTCTCCCTCTCATCTCACCCTCCACCCCCCTTCGCTTTTCTTGGATCCTACTGTTCGCTTTAGTGTAACTGTGCATCTGCACCATGCTGCTTTCCCACAGTTGCTCCACACTGGAGGCCTGCACTTTACCCAGGAGAACTCTCTCTGACTGGCCCAGTTCTGAATGCTGGCTATTATACCACATAAGCACAAAGTAGGGCTTTTGGAGAAGGGCGGGGTGGCGTGTATGGGTGCATGCATGCTTATATGGGTGTGTGAATGTTAGGGTCAAAGGAACTAACCCAGGGTGGATGGATTAAAATTTAGCCAATGCAGAGGAGTTGGTTTGCACATTTGAAAAGAGCACGTAATTGATGCTATCACTTGACACTAAGCTCTTTGTATCAGTTAGGAAGCATAAAGGCCTGTGCTGCTCAGGCAGACACCACATATAGTTGCGAGGGAATCCCGGGATTACAAAATGTGTAGTTTGAACACATTTTGTGGTTTATATAATGCTTTTTTATGAGAATAATACTCAAATTTTTTTGAAAGGATAGACTTGCACAAAATTGAGGATAACGGTTGCTGTGAGGAAGCAGTAAAGGTACGTCTGATGCAAATATAAATAGTACTAAATAGGATTACCTATTTATACTGTTTTAGAAACCTTTTAGAAATACATTCATTTTTTTCATGTAACATTTCATATCTTGATGTATGATTATTTATATGTAATATGCTAGTAAAAACACTACATAAATATCACATCGACACAAAAATCCTTTTTTGGTCTTAGATAGATCAGCAGTGTCGATGTAAGTTTGAAATATAGGAGTCATTACCCGATTATAAATTCTTCAGCAGTCTTGCAGGCAATTTTAATAAAACACTGTATATGTAATTTGGGGAATTGAAATCTTGTTAAAATGAGATCTTTAATTTCATTATCTGTCTAATATAAGGCTTATGGACGTATTCTTGATTGTCCATAAATGAAACACTAAAATATTAATTTCATTTAACTTTGCTTAATTCTCTGAAGCGCCATCCGCATGACTGTTACTGAAGGAGTATGAAATTTACACCAGCGCTGCTCTTTCTAATCTAAAAATTGACAAAGAAAAACCAATTACTCTTAATTCCCTTTAAACAACTTTAGGCAACAATTAGAGTTGCTCCATTTGAGAGAGTCCAAAGAAGACGACGCAAGAGGAAAATACCCTTCACTGTCAGATTAATTGCCACTTGATTATTGCTAGTTGTGAGTGGACGTAAAGGTTGAGTAACTTACTATGAATGTTTTTAATTAAAGTGGATTTACTTTGATTTAAATTAAGTATAATACCTTGTTCAGTTGCTTATCATCTTTTACAGGCCTTTGGAGAAATTATGCATGTATTAAGGGATTTTTTTTTTCCTTTTTAAGTCCTTGATCACCAGTGAAAGTTTTGAAGAATAACCACATATGCATATGCATCTAATACACGAGTTTCCACATTTAAAGCAGGTGAATCTGTTTTTCTCTCCTCTTCTTTGTCCCCTCGGACCTACATCTTGCTGTCCCTTTATTCTGTTTTCCATGAGAAAGAGGCCTTTGAATATCAGAGCGTTCAAAGGCGCTGCACTGGTCGATCCACTCAAAGTTGTTTTGGCCATCTCTAGCGTCAGGCTAATGGAGAGAGAAGGCTTTTGTGCGGGCGTGAGCCGCAGCACGATGCCTAACGCCTGCAACACTCTCCAATCCTTCTAACTGCCCTTCTGCTCTGCGGAGATAAGGCCTGAGTGGAGTGAGTACACCTGCAGTCTTTACGGCCAGCCACGGCTGATGCTATCGTCCAGAGAATATTTACTTCTGGCTGTGTAATGTGAGCGGATGCTCAGTGGGTGAGCGCTTCTCTTGACGGCACGCCACAATGTCTCTCAGGCCAAACCTTGTCATGTCTGCACTTACTGCTATGCTGCAGCTTTAATGATAGCACTTTTTGCCAAACCCAGTGGCGAGATGGCGTTAAAGATGTTTCACACTGCCGCTGCCATAGATAGCGCTTGGCCTTTTTGGTCGCATCAGGGTGCCATGGTTAAGCGATCATCCACCTACCGGTCGTGTGAAGGTACGCCGGCCTACTGTACAGTACGTAACTGCGCTGGCGCTGCTCATTAGCAGGCTAACTGTACTAGCTTCTGGAATAGGGATTGTTGTCTTTGCGCGCGAAACTAGAGCAAATATGGCTCAACTGAGTTTTCTGTTTCAGTGCCATCTCCTCGTTGGACCACAGCTCATTTAAGCTACACAGATCCCAGAGTGTCTACAACTCTTCTATTCCCTTTCAAGCCACTGTCAGGCAGGCAGCAGCGAATGCTGTATCCCTCTAACCCAATTACAGATCTGAGCACAGCTGGGTGGCTCAGCGTGTGGCGCTCGCACGTTCTGTGCTACATGGCCCTCGGTATACAGAACCCCACTGTTGCTGAATAATCAGAACCCTCTGTCCTCGATCCTTCCACTGATCATGTGAGGTCAAGCATGATGCAAGGTGGCCACGCTTGCCTTTTGCTGGCGTACAAGGCAGATGTCAAGCGAAAAAACATTCATTGTGTTGGAAGAGCGATGCATACTCTGTATGTAATTGTGACGCCTGTATGCTGGTGATTGCTTGCGGCATCCGTCCCGGAATGGGTTACGTGTAAAACAATGGAATAAATCTCAAGCAGACGTAAATTACGAGAGCCAAATGCAGATGGTTTTTAGTTTTCCATCACTTTATTGCTGCTAAACAATTGAGATGAGAGGAGATGAAGAGGCAGGCGGTGGCATAATGGCTGTGGCTATGGGGAGATTGTTTTGCAGTGTTAGCAGTCGGCAGCTGTCTGCCTTATGAGGCGGATGCGGTTGCGCATATGCATGGAAGCAGGTTGGGGCTTTACAGATGCGCTGATTAAAATTCATGAAAACAAACAAACTTTGAGAGCTGTGCACACAACACAACACCAAGACATCTCCCAGTGCCTTAATATCACAAGGAATGATAGAGTAGGTTAATGTGCTACACATGTTTTTAGAGCAGCAAGTGCCATTATGTCTATTAGCAGTAAGAGAAGTTTTCAGCTTCAACCCAAAGTTTAAATCAGCTAGGTAGAATGAATACACTGTGTGATAAACCCCTGGGTTCCTGCTGTTTGATTAAAAACAGTGCATTGTGGGACTAAATGAGGAAATCTGTTTGGCTCTCACCTTTCTGGTCTGCTGGTTAAACCCACTTATGGAAGTGGCTTGCGAGGGTGGCAGCATCAGTGTGTGTATTTAAGCTTGTGAAGTTTAAATCAAACTCTATCAATCACTCAGATCATTTGAAGATTACCTCATTTGCAGCCGAAATGGGTGCCTGCAAGGGTGTGAAAATCACAATCTTGGCTCACTTTGATTAACCATATTTGCCTCATACAAGCTGTAATTACTCATATCCGTAATCTTTCTGTGATCTCGTAATTACAATATTATGTGCCAGTTTCACCAACTAATGCGCCAGGGTAACTTTACAAAAAAGATTCATTTTAAGATTTATTTTTGCCTAACTGCTCAGTGAAGTTTCGTTTTGCCTTTTGCAGTGATCTGTTTTGAGCTGGTTCCTCTTAAAGGGACAGTTTACCCAAAAATTTAAGTATCATCATCCTTCACTCACCTTCATGTTGTTCCAAACCTGTATGGATTTCAGTTAACAGAAGAATAGTGGGGTCCTTTTTGGACAACCCAGGCCTGACAACCTCATGTAAATATATGCCTCTATATACATTTCTGCAACACTGTAATTATGTACTTTACTGCATGTTTTGTGGCGGTTTTTAAAGTGAAATGTCTAAAGAGTGGCGCTAAACGAACATTCAGTATGTGACGTGGCACATTTTTTATTATGTTGGTACAGGCATGTATTGTTGCGTTTTTATTACGCTGTTTGAGGTATGTATTGCGGCTTTTCAGACAGTGTTAACAAATGCAAATGCCCTGCAATTTTAACTTCCTTATGTGGATTTGCACTGTTTTGTTAACCCGTAGTTTCATGGGGTTTGTACCAGAGTTCTTCATCACTCAAGTGCAGCAACCAAGCAAACCAACTCAATTACAGAACTCATGCATATGAAGCTGTATATGTGACAACGTTAAAGTATCAGTTTTCAAATCGCACAGGATGTTAAAATAGTTTTGAAGTCATAACATAATATTCTTCAAGTAGTTAAAATAGAAGTAGAAAAGTAGAAAATTAGGCTTTTTTAAACAAAACTCTTCCTGTAAGTGATACTTTGTGTGAAAAGGAATTAAAGTTGTCAGAGTTTTACTGCCTCTAGGGTTCATTTAAACTGGAAATTGCAGTGATTTGTACATATAAGTGCATCCCCCCCCCCCCCCCAGGTTTTGCAGAAATGTATGTAGACTATTTTTATCTATCTATCTGTGTAACACACATTGCAGAAGCAAAATACTGGACATGAGGTATTTCTTCCTTTTAAGAGCGTATATTAGCATTTTAGGGAGTGAGTCTTTGGCTAATTTTTCTCACTACTAATGTGTTTGCAGAACATACAGGATTGGAAAATTGTTTGCACACAATTTACACTGAATAAGAAGCTGATGTAACGTCAGTGCAACATGGAATGCATGATTTAATAGTGTTTTGATTTATGTCATTTTTTTTTTCTGGCTTTTCTCACAACAACAAATTTGCACAGGTTTTAAGACAGGTTCAAGCCCTTGAGCACGCTTGCAGCCATTGTTAGATAAATGTATGATTTTGTATTGCAGACAGGGTCCAAAATTAACTTTTTGCCACAGTTGTCAATAGGTGAATTGAGAATTTCCAGGCCATAAATATTTCTTAAAAGTCCTGAAACTATTGTGAATTATTTATTTATTTATTTAAAATTAATCATTGAGCTGCACAAGTCACAAGTGTGAAAAAGAAAACTTGATTAACTTCTCATGATACATTTTCTACTGATGTAAAAGTTGTCATTTGTATGCCTACACTTTCTTATGTGCACCTTATTGACACTTTTTTCCAATTAATTGAGAAAGGGAATGTATAAAAGTGGAAGACAATTTAGAAACAATTGTCTTTCCTTAATCTCTATAATTTGATTGCTTTCACTGACATTAAAAAACTTTGTAGACCTAGTTTGCAAAAACTCTGTATCATCAATAACGGCTGTCTGCCTCTTCCCATGGTGTTGTTGAAAGTTTGAGAAGAGGCAGAAGAGAATGTTAATGGCTAACTAGTGCTGACTGATGGGTATTGGGAGAATGGTGGTGCTGAGATATGGAATTAAGAGGATGCTGACATAGAATTGCATGACGGGGCTCTGGACTGATCCAAACTCAGTCTCAGATCCGAGATGTGCCAGCGCGTCTACCCCTGCCCTTCTCTGCAATTTGTCATCTGCACCGACAGGCCTTAAGTTTTTAAAATGCCGCATGATATGTATTATCTGACAGCCCATCATTTCAGCCCCACTCAGGCGCATAACATTAAATGTTGAAACTTTGCCCAGAAAATCAGGATAGACTTGCACAAACTTAAAAGAGAGAAATATATATTTTCCCCACTGCATTTCATGCGGTGCCAATTTTTTCACACTTTGCGTTTCCATTTTTATACATTTCCTTTATGCCAAATTCTTAATTTTTTTACACATTTGTTTTATTCAAAGTTCTTTCAGTTGGTTTTTATCAGTCTTATGCTAGTTTCTAATATCCACAATATGTAACATGCATTTTTTTAAAAGAAAAATGGAGCAATGATTTCTACAAGTACATAGGTCAACAGCTCCTTTCCATCACCTTTTATGATTCCCACTCTGCTGATACTTCTGGCCCTTTTACACTTATAAAGCCTGCAAAATGAAGCACACACTCAAAGTGAAGGAGTTGAGCATGGTAATCAAAGGCGCAGGCAGTTTTATGTGCTGATGTGACATTTTCCAAAATGGCAAAACCTTATAAAACAAATGGAAGACAATTTGACAGTCTGGTAATAAGATTATTTTACCTCTCTAAATCTCTGGTCTTTGCCAATAGAACTGTAAATCACTGGCCTGAGCCTCACAGAATGTGCACTGTATTAACCCTTATTCTAAAGCATTCAGGGGTGACCAGGGGGTTCGGGTCTCAGCTTATACATGGCTAAAGCTCCCATTTGGACAAGGTCGTCGGTCACAGTGATTTAGCCCTAATTTAGTGTTAAAAGGAGCTTGTGAAATATCCCCTCTAATTCCTCTGACACGATATAAAAATCCCATTCAAAGGCTTGCCCGATTGATATGGCATAAAAAAGCATTTTTTCCCCCCTCCTCAGTCAATCGATGAAGAGGCAGGAGCTGACATTTGCTAAAACTGGGCTGAGAGACTCATCATACTGGACGCTCTTTCCTTCTACATTTAAAGAGACACTCCACCTCTTTAAAGAGACACTTAACATCAGATTCATTAGATCCATTATGATGCTCTTATTTGAAAAAGCTATTTTTTTCCTTTTCTTTTTTTTTCATGGTCGGTGGTTCATAAGATGAGGGGAGAAAGCTTTAAAGAAAGGACCTATTGGTTCATTTCTCTAGAATGATTTTGTAAAAAAAAAAAGATGGTGAGTGTACTCCAAAGAGAAGGATATGAGAGACAAAAAACCTTTGAAAACATTGCTGCTGCACCCTTTTCTTTTAAAAGCCTGTGTTTTTTGTGCTTGTGTATTTATTTTATCTATCATTCTAATGTTCCTCAATGACATTAGGAGGCTGGTTCTTTTTCCTAATTTGCAGACCATATGACAAATGTTTTAAAAACTAATGCATTCATAAGATTTTACATTTTTTTTTAATAATTTTTTTCTAAGTGCCACCATCCCAACAGCTTTGATAGTATTGTAGAATTCCGATTTTTTCTATCCCCGCAAGTGTACTTTGACTCTTAGCAAAATGAGTTTCACACACCAAAGTTAAAGGAGAAAATTCCGTTATTGATATTTCCCTTCTTTTTCAAGCTTTGCAATGTATGAAACATCATGTTAACCAGGTCTCAAAAAACACACACACACTCACAAAAATGTTGAAGAAAGAATGCCGTAGAGAGTGTGTTGTAGACCAAGGCCGTGTGATAGGCAAGAGAAAGGGCATGCATCCAGGAGCAGATCCACAATAGGAAATCAATGCTCCTGTGAAAGCATTGCCTGAGCTGGTAAAAAGAGGTTAAATGGGCTTGCGCTACAGAGAAGCCAATTCCCCTGCTGTGACCTTTGGGTTACACCATTAGTTACATACACAAAAGGATGGGAATTAATGGAAGCTCCCTCATTCTGTCCTTTTCTACCTGTGCAAGTTATTAATCAGAGTCGACCAAAACCCTCAAACTTCAGCGAGCTTTACAAGATTGATGTGCCGCAAAGTTTAATGCTTCTCGTGGCTGCGAGCGTGTGTGTGTGTTTCTACCAGACGGCTTTAATAAGTTACATGCCAGTACTCCGACTGACTGCCTTTTTTGTAGGAAAGGGAGATTCTGCCTGACTTTGGTTCATTCACTGAGCAAATTATTTCAACTTGGCTGAACTTGCTGCGTGTGCATGTACGCCATCTCCGTAGCTTCATATACTGACATCGCTTACATGTCATAAATTACTCATGATCAAACTTTCACCGAAAGCTGTAAAACCGGTGATTATGGACACGATGCGAAATGCAACGGATCGCAGCTGGAGTTTCTAATTTGTAAGCAATACACAAAGAACGTGAATTAATGAATTGCGAGCGATGAGATAAATAGATTGTACCCGATCTGTAAACAGTCCGCTGTACTCGCAGCAACTTGGGATAGCTTTTCTCCCCAGCCTCTCGGCAGCCATCAGATGAGCTTTTTGTTTGTGTTGTCAGGTACAGCTCCGAGGGAATGCTTCACTTTGTCAATTAGAGAGAGAAATTTTTTAATTTTGTCTTCCCACCTCAAATGTTGTCCACAAGGGAAATGTGCGGCTTTAAAGGGTGTATCTAGTACATTAATGCGAAAACTTAATTAAGAGAACAGTAGAAACCCATTATAGGTACACTGGAATTAGCCAGTCAATCTCCAGATCTAAATTGAATTTTTTAGCGGGCAATAGTTCCCAATGAGTCTCGTCGGGAGATCCAACCATGACCTCCTGGGTTCAATTTAGGATGTGGTGAACACACATAAAGATGTACACTTATATTAGCACGATAGAGAAGTCAATTAAGAAACTGCTTCTAGAATCCAATTAAAAGTCTTTAGACAATTTCACCCCCCCAAACCCCTCACCTAGACACCCCACCTCCCCAACCCTTAGTAATGAAGATGGGAAGAAGCACAAGGGGGCTTTAAATGGGCTTTCTAAAGGATTGTTTGTCTTTTTTATTGTCTTAAGAGCATGGAACAAGTATTATTGACTTTCGATTTAAATGAAAAGTTTTTTGTTTTCCCCTTTTCCCCACATTTCCACGGGGCGTCAAGACATCGGCCTGAGAAAAAAAAAAACAGCTGAGTGGGGCTATTAGATTAAGCCTGGTAATGAACAGCGTAATGGACACCTTGTTAAATCTTATTCTGTATTATTGCGGTCACCAGAGACAAACGCTACGGCGGGACCTGCGGAACGAACTCCTCAATTCAATTTCCAAAAAGTATTACAAGCTGCTCCATAGCCAAGTCCACTATTTCATAATTACTGCTGGTCTCAGTAGATGTAAATGTCAGTACACTACACAGACAAGATATCTCACTTACTGGCTATGGACGACATGGCCGGGTCGTCATTATTACAATCGATCAGAGCCTGAACCAACTTAATTAGACAAGGCTGTCAAGATATCAGCTTAATTTGAGAAGCAGGTAATTCACTCTGACAGTGCGCAGTGTTGTCCAGGGGCTTTCGTGCTGCACAATGCAGGTGAATGCGTCGAAGGAGCTAATAGGCGGCGTGTTTGGCTTCGGCTGCACGTACACAAAGAGGCCCAGCTAAAGGTGCCACGATGACGCTCCGCAAACAAACCTCGCGCTGCTGTTGAGGGGGTTGTGTGTGATGGAGACCTGATTGAGTTCATTTGTCCACGTATTCCCCCTGTGCAGGTTCATGGAATCTGACCAGCATTATGAGTGGGGAATATTTAATTAGACCTTATCAAGGCATGAAAGAATGCCCACGTGTGTGCAAGGGATCTAAACATGGCTTATTTTCTACCATTTACATGGTGTGTGCATCATTTAAGCTCTGTTTAGCATAGCTAGTGTTTCCTTTTTCATTTTAATAAAAGTTTATTTAAACTTCTAATTTTGACAAAAGTTACATACAAAAAGTGTTGACGTTTTATGTGTTCTTGCTGATTAGATATGCATGTATATATATATTAGCATTTCTATTCTTTAAGTTATATGAGTGTGATGAAGATCATGTGTTACACAGTTAATTTTTTTTTTTTTACTTTTTGTCATTTGCAATAGATTTGAAAAATGTTTGTCAGGAAAAGTAAGCAGAAATATAAAAAAGGGTCTTTACATTTTTAAAATGTCCTTTAAAATGGTTCATTTAATAACTGTTCACTGAAAGGTTTTTTAGGGGACCAAAAATGCTTCTTATATGGCATAACTACAAAAACACCCTTCTGAAATTTTCAATTAAGGAGTGCTACATTTTATCAATGAATGGTTTGTCTTGTATTTATTTATTTATTTATTTTTGATTTCTTTATTGAGAGCACAAAAATATTATTATTTTACTTATATATATATATAAAAAATTATATATATATATATATATATATATATATATATATATATATATATATATAT
>NC_133366.1:21606239-21642418 GCF_049309525.1 Garra rufa | reverse complement strand
GCCTTTTTGCCTTTTTTCAATTTTTATTTTTTATTTTTTAAGATAACCAAACCTTTGAAAAATTGTTTGTTTACAAAAAATATGCAATGCACTGGTCTGAAATGACTACATTTACTACATAAAGGCTTATTATTTTACACAAAGGCTTTTTTTTATACATAAAGGCTTTGTATTTTGCCATAGTCTAGCTGGTACTTGACGTGTTCTGCTAACATTCTTGTATTCATTCTATTTAATTCATTATTTTATTTTTAGCAATAACATTGTTGGTAGAAAAAAAAAACCACTGCAAAATACAGCAATTTATTATTATTTAACATAATCAACATCAACAGTGTAACAGTAAGAGCTATAAACCTCAAATATATTTAATATAAACACATTTGCGGAAATCATGACATGTACACTCTTAAAAATAAAGGTTCTTTATTGGCATCAGTGATTCCATGAAGAACCTTGAACATCCATGGAACCTTTTAAATGCAGAATGGGTTCTTTATAGTCAAAAAAGTTTTTTTCTTTTTGTTTGTTGTTTTTGATTTTGTTCTTGAAAATGTTCTTGAAAATGGTTCTTTTAAGAACTGCTCATTTCTATAGCATCACTGCAGAAACACCCTTTTGGAACCTTTATTTTTAAGAGTGTATGGTCATTTTTTCTTCGATAAAAGAAAAGAAAATTTAAATTCTATATTTTGACGAGAAGAAATTTCAATTAATGAGAACAACATTTTGTCTTTCATTTTTATTATTTATATACTTTTATTTATTTTTTTATTTTTTTTGCTTTATTGATAGCACAAACGTGGAGTAAAATAGTAATGTATCTATTTTAATCTATTCTGTTTTTGTTTTTTTTAAGAAAACCAAACCATTGAAAAATGGTTTACAAAAATGTGCAATGCAGATAAATACCAAATTTTCACTGGCCTGAAATGACTACATTAACTACATAAAGGCTTTTTTTTTTAAAGACTTTGTATTTTGTCATAGTCTGGCTGGTACTTGATGTGTTCTGCTAACACTCATTCATAACATTCATTCTATTTCTTTAATTTATTAATTATTTATACATTAAAAAAAAACAATCTTAAACATTTCAAAATACAGCAATTTAAAATAATGTTGGAAATGTTACAGCTGCAGTATAACTGTGAGAGCTATAAACTTTGAATGTATTTAATAAAACACATTGCAGGAGAAACCATGACACATACACTCTTAAAAAATAAGGGTTCTTTATTGGCATTGATGGTTCCATGAAGAAACTTGAACATCCATGTAACCTTTTAAAATGCAGAAAAGGTTCTTTAGATTTTAAAATGTTCTTCAAAATGGTTGTTTTAGTAACTGTTCACTGAAAAGATCTTTGGGGAACCAAAAATAGTTCTGCATCACTGCAGAAACACCCTTTTTGAAACTTTATTATTAAGTGTGTAGCTGAAACATCATTTTTTTGGCATTTAAAAATTGTCAAGAGATGTGTGTCTAAAACTAGACTGTCTGTTGTTGTAGAAAGAGCACTTTGAGTTTTAACCATTGCTTTAAAACAAACCAGTCCTGCGGTAAAACGATGTCAAAAAGCCCTTCTTACCTAGCAAAGCTCGAGCCACAATCTTTGAGAAGCCAGTCTCGTGAGCTTACTGATGGAAATCTCATTGCTTACTGTGCAAAATCACTGATATGTAAATATATGCAAATATTGATATAAAAGTAAAAAGGGCTTTCTTAAATAGTGGGAAAATAAACAGAATGCATGCGAAAGTACAGGCAGGGAGAGAGTGTTTGGGGTTATTTAATAACACGATGCTACCCCTCCTCTCCTCAAGCTTTGATTCGTCCGCCGAGGCAGTGAAATTACACATTACAGTATTTGATTGGAGGGAAAGGGTGCACACTCAGATAAGATCCACCCAGAAGAGAAGGGCCCAATCAATAGCGCCGGCTTTCATATGGTAATGTGTCGCTGCAGGAAGCAATAGGTGAATATATTCCCATTCGATAGCAGCCAATTTGCCAAGCCATGAGACACCCCATCAAATGTATACCAGGAATATGAAATTGTTGTTTGCATAACAAAGCAGCTTTGGTCTATGAGAGTTTTTAAAACAAATATGTCCCTCTGCGCTTACAAAATGTAATAACAGAGAGGTAAGGGGTCAGTGTAACAAGAAAACATTACCTCTGCAAAAACACGCTGTGAATTGAGAGTCGCTGTGCGACTGGTAGATTTACAACACTTGCTGTTTATTGCTTCCGCGTTATTTGGTGAGACAGTTGAATAATCTCATCTTTTAAGTGTATCACATTTGTGTGGAATTGTGTACAGTGAGGCATAGGAACTGGATTGTAATTAATGGGTATTATAAACCCCACAAGGGAAAGGCAGAATAGAGGAAGAGAGTGGGGATGAAAGTGAATCCCACACCGTCAGGCTAGAAAAATGTGATATTTTTTTTTATTTTTTAACTTTATGCTCAGGCTGCACACTTTCAAGTCCCGTTTGTCACAATATTTTCTTAATCTTCTTTGATTCTTCCCTTCTCCCTCTGTCTCCCCAAAATAAAGAGCCAAACGAATTCCAATTAGATTGTATTAGATAATAAGACGCTGTAGGCATCCTCAATCTACAGCATGCTTTTTTTTCTTATTGCACCTCATTGTATTATCAACATGGGTGCTTAAAAAAAAAAAAAAACCTTCCCACCACAAGGAGAGGCTGAGGAGATTGGGTGATGAATTTAATTCTGCAAGTTCAGAGAGATTTTTTAGTTTGACATGCGCAGCAGGGGTTCTTTGAGAGCTTGGCAATGTCTCCAGCACTGCAGGCTTTGAAAATCTCTCCCCACAGTCGAGCTCCTATCAAAAGCCAAGGATAATATTCCCTTCGAGGTAAAAGCATCCTGGTGAAAGAACTTCTAGACCCTTTTATTTATTCATCATGGTTATATCTGAATATATCAGAAGGCTTTGCGATAATGCACGAAAGGGTAATCACAGGCATAGAAAGAGGGAAATAGTGAAGATAGATTGGTGCGCTTTTTTGGGGTTTCTTTAATTCCACACAATATAATTACAGACAGTTTTATTTGTACATTGAGCTCACTTAGTAATTTTACACGCAATACCATCCACCCATTTACAATTTTTTTATTGGCATTGCTGAGG
This sequence comes from Garra rufa, assembly GCF_049309525.1. Lineage (NCBI taxonomy): Eukaryota > Metazoa > Chordata > Actinopteri > Cypriniformes > Cyprinidae > Garra > Garra rufa. Next base: position 21,639,253 of record NC_133366.1, on the reverse strand, counting down.
GCCAGTTGGTTTTAGCGAACAAACATTTTCTTTATTGGATTTTAAGTCGTAACCCAACACAGTACAGTTTTTGGCTAGCTCCACAGCACTGTAAAGTTGAGCAGGATGCAGTATTGCATCAACAACAAAAGAGGATGTTTCTTCCTTTTAAAATTTGATGAGCCTATTTATTTTGTCGTCTGAACTGTTTATGGATTGCATTTCATTTATTTAGAATTTATATTTGGCTCACATTGTTCAAATCTCACATTGAGTCACACCCCACTAATTAAGAACTAGTGTTGTATGTCATACATATAGTCTTCATAGATATTCTTTCAATGAGACATATCACATGCTGTATGAATAATGCATGAATAATGCAATGATAACACTCAAAGCAGCTTGTTTCAACGGGCACCAGAGCATCCAAAAAGAGCAAGTTGTTTCTGTCGATATCAAGTGTGTACAGTCAATGAATGTTGAGTGTGATGGATTGTCCTTGTTGCCTCTGGACGCAAAGTATTGACTCATTGAGTTATTTACCCACTCTGTGGTGGTTGTGATCTAAATTTGTAAGTAATATTCATTCAAGTCCAAACAGATATAGATTTTTACACAGGCAGTCACAGCCTTGATTTATTCAGATTGAAGATGTTACGTTTAGGCTTATTTTTTTGTCATGATATTATTGGTATTTTATGAAGTAGTTCTGAAACTCACTTGTAAATTGTAGAATATATATACGAAATGTTTATTTTATTAAAATGTATTTATTTACCTACCTACCATTCAATAAAACAAAACATAGGTGAAGTGGGCCGTAACACGTCCAAATTCCGAGTTTCTTCACACATCAGTCAATTTGTGAGTCATCCTGCATGTGCTTGTGAACACACAGGCATCCAGCAATGTTGTGTGTTATCAAACCCAGACAGCCTCCCACTCCTTTGTCATGCCTCTAACCAATTTACTTCTTTTTACTTGACACTCGTGCTAATGATGTTATATATAAGTCGCTGCTCATGAAGGGAGATTAACACCATATTTGAGCAACTGAGGAAATGACTGGGCCAGCGTTCTAATAGTTGATGCAAGAGTTTGTATTAAGGTAGAATTATACTCATAAATCTCATAACATTATTAAGCCCATAGATTAGTGCGGAGCAGTCAGTATGCATAAAAAAAATCTCGCTATGTTCTCCTCCTACTCTTCAGAGACTCTTATTAGTCTTAAACTGCCAGGGCTGTAATACTGCTAGATGTAATCATCTGCTTTGCCTTACAAAACTGCGCGCCGGCCGCTTGAATTCTTGTGCTTCTCATTAAAGAACTTCCATCCAAACTCATAAACATTAAAAGGCTGTTACTATTCCGGAGCTCGTCCTGTAATGTTGTAAAGCACCTGCAGTATTTCTTCTCCCTGCCCCCCCTACCTTTGTCATTCTTCCTTTGTGCTTGGGTCTTTTGCCTTAGGGCTTCAGGACATCAGACACATTAAAAGACAGGCGGTGGTGGCAGGCGGGCAAAACAAAAGCGCACCAGCTCTCCTGCCAGTGATCGCGCTGGCCCTTTAACAAGTTCATCTCTCTGCGTGAGCCCTTCGATTGAAGGAGTTTCTTACTTCTGCCCAAAGGGCAAGCCATCAATGGCAGCCATCTTGCGCTTACTCATTTACTAGCGCTGTCCCTTTCCTGCCCCTCCGTCAGCATCAAACAATCCTCTGCTTCATTTCAACGGCTGTCTCTTGTAATATAATGATATCAGCGGTATTAGAAGCCAGTTGTCAGTTTGCTGCGGCTCGTGCTATCTCGTATACAAAATGGGAGGTCGTTCTCACACTTACAGAAGGTCAAAATCACAAACAAGGCTAACTGGCAAGACTTCAAACTAAGATATGTGGTGCATTAAATCTTTGTACTCTGCCTCGTTACAGTGGTATTGCAGCATTTCAAGCCCTTTTAATATATATATATACATTTTTTTCCCCACTGTAGCATCCAGCTGGCAGTGTGAACATGAAGTTTCTTATTTCTCTTGCTTTTTACCTATTTTTCTCTGCTGACATATGTTCAAATTAAGATGGACATGGAGAACATCAGGCAGAAAGAAAGTTGTTTATGATTAAGAATCCTTCCGTTAGGTTGGGCCAATCATATTACTGCCGTTCCAAGAAATGAGGTATGTTTGTGCCAGACATGTGGTGGACATGTAGCTTGTTTCCCAGAATCAGCCATAAGGTTCATGGACCGGAATGGTTCTCTTTCTCTTGGCAATTTTGTTGTGAAATGATACACAGATGGAACGGTTTTTATTGTGAAAATGTACATAAGACAGGGAACAACATAAGGCACATCCACCATAGATACTATAAATAATCAACATAAATATTATACTTCCAGCAATATAACAAGAATAAGGGAAAAGAGAGAAAAAAAACACACAAAGAGCAAGAATCAATAGAAAATAACTATCAAATTATATATAAACTAATAAATATTTGGAGATAGAGAGGCAAATAGTTTCACACTTTCTATTTAGATTTTAAAGTACTTAAAACTCTGAAATATTTTTACAAACTCACAAAGAAATATATTAAAGGAGGGCTTACATTTTTTTCATTTACATGTATGAATATATATATATATATATATATATATATATAATGAATCGCAAACATGCATTTTTAGCTAATTTTTTGGTCTCCCATCATTCAGCACTTTCATCACGAGTCATGTTTTTCATGGGATTCATACCCATGAAAAACATGAGATCAGGTAGATAATGTATTATAAACAATATAAATAATTTACATTATGTATTATAGCAAATGCCTGCAGTCTGCACCAGTAGCCTGGTGATTGTTTTTAATCATTTCAGTGCAATCTAATCCTTATTAAATATTTACCAAACAACATTCAAATGTCCACTTAATTTCTTTATGACAGAAATGCTACAGCCACTGTAATTTTTTTCAATATGTGGACATCCGAACATGTAAACATTAAAGTTAGATTTTGGTCTTTTATTTTGAAATCGCAATGAACAGTTAGCATATTGAGAAAGATGATGTATTCTCTCCTGTGTTGGCGTAGGTTTATAAATTATTTACCTTACAACTCTAATAAAACGGCAAACATTGCGTTTCCAGATGAACATTATAATAAACCCAAACTTACAACAATATGCAGAGATGGAGTTTAAGATGCTTCACATATTTAAATGATAAGAGTTTGTGTGGAGCAGCATTTACTGTGAACAGAGCTGCTCTGAGATGCAGCTAGGTAACCTAAATAATTAAAGTGCATTTATTAAACTGCATCACATATATTTATTTAATTGATTTGTAGCATTTGTGAATTCACTATAGAATTATACTTCATGATTTTTAAATGGGTTTAATGTATCATGCAGGCTTGGAAAATGGTCCAATAATGCGTTTCATGGATTCTCGTCCATGGAATGCGCCACTTCCAGTATTTTGGTGGTTACTCGACATAGCAAATTGCAGTCGAGGATTTTTTTTTAAATCAAGTACTTGAATTGAATTGAGGAATTGTGACAGCCCTATATTTATATACATACATACATATGTGACCCAGGACCACAAAACCAGTCATAAGGGTATTCTTTTTTTTAATTGTGATTTATACATCATCTGAAAGCTGAATAAATAAGCTTTTTATTTTCGTGTGGTTTGTTAGGATAGGACAATATACAGAGATACAACTATTTGAAGAAAATCTGAGGGTGCAAAAGAATCAAAATATTGTCCAAATGAAGTTCTTAGCAATGTATATTACTAATCAGAAATTAACTTTTGATATATTTGTGGTAGAAAATTTGCAAAATATCTTAATGGAACATCATCTTTACTTAATATCCTAATGATTTTTGGCATAGAAGAAAAATGTATAATTTGGAATCATATAATGTATTTTTGGCAGTTGCTACAAATATACCCGTGCTACTTAAGACTGGTTTTGTGGTCCAGGGTCATGTACATATAAATATGAATTAAATTAATCAAAAGTGACAGTAAAAACACACATACATTGTTACTTAAGATTTTTATTTCAGATAAATGAATCCTAAAATAACCCGTTTTTTTTTTTGTACATATTAAGCAGCACATCTGTTTTCAAATAGAAAACAATTATTTTAAATTGTAATATTGTATTGCAGTTTACACTGTAGTTTAGGGACCAGTTCTCAGTATTAACTAACTATTAACTACGAGTTTTGCCTCCATAAAATCCTAATTTGCTGCTTATTAATAGTAAGTAAGGTAGTTGAAAAAAAAAATGGTCAAAATAAGCCATTAGCGGGTATTTACATGCGCTTTTGTAAGTGAACAGCCAATATGTCAGTGACATGCATGTTTATAAGAAACTAGCAGATTCAGTAGCAGATTTAGCCATAACTAAATAACGACTTGAAACGCAAATGCATTTGGACATAAACTTTATGTATATAATGTATAGCATCATTGTGTCTGTACTGTGGTTGCTAGATTGAAATTTTATTGGATTTTTCCCATGTTTGCACTCACTATAGACTGTATTTATACATACAGACTTGCATTCCAGACCTACACATCTATTTACTGTATGTATGACGGTGAAGTGTAGAGTCACATTATTATAGTTTATTTGTACCATGCCATCATGTTCTAAATCACATATTTATGGGAAAAGGGACCTGGATATGCAGGAATAATAAACTTTAATGACTTGCCGCAGTATCTGTTTACGCAACGGCTGGTTGTGTGTCAGCTTCAGGTGAAGTGTTCATAAAAAGAAAAGAAAAGGACAAATAAAAACACTAAACGGCATGTTGAGCTGTGCTGTGTGTCTGAGGAGCTGTCATTTGCATGATAATATGCAGCAAGTCATACTGTAGATTTCGACTGTTGTGCTATGCCTGACTTGGGGTCAGGAACAAATTGCCTCCTTTATCCAATAATCTCAGGCTGGATATAGAGTAATGTGTGTGTTTGCTTTCTGGTTTGATGATATTTGTTCTCTCTCCATGTGTCTGTCTGTCACCGTGATGCGCTTGAGCGGTTCTGGGAGCAGCTTGCGCACTAGGTGCGGCAGTAGGTGTCTAGCCGGATCCTCATATGAATGTGGCCGGGATACTGATATACATCAGTAGCTGAAAAGAAGAGAGGGCCTGTCTGGCTGATAAGGTGGAGCAATGGCAGCCTGTGGCAGGGTCACCTGCCCCCCTCCCATCTCTCTAGCCACTACGTGCCAGAATAGTTTGAGGAGAAGTGGTCGGCTGATTTTTCTCCATTCCGGCATATGTACCCGGTTTTTCAGCTGCCAGCTGCAAGCAGAGAGCCTGCCCTTCCGTCCGGCGGAGATAGACTTTAGCCAACTGGCCTCTCTCTGCCACTCCGAGATCTTTTGACTCTCCACTTGACACTCCTCAAGTGAGCTCAACTTTGTCAAAACGGGCTAAAAAGTGGCTATGCAACATGCATGTGTATTTATAGGGGAGTCCAAGGCTGGTTGTCACACATTTTAATTGTGGAAATAATTTTTCATTTTATTTTGATAATAATAATAATGTTTTAATGAAAAAGTTGAACTGTTCAATAAACTATAATATAACAATTTATTATAGTATGTATTTTATTATACATAATTATATAATTGAACTTTCTGAAATGTTAAAATATCTACAAAATCATTGCTATATATGCATCTGTACAGAAATTTAAAATTAAAATAATAATAATAATAATAATAATAATAATAATAATAATAATAATAATAATAATAAATGTATCTGTAGAAACATCTTAAAGTTACTGATAGTATTTTAAAGTGAATAATATAATAAAATATATAATAAAAATAAATAATAAAATAGAAATATACAAGTTATTTGATGTTTTAATTGGCATGTTTAAATGAAATACTTAAACTGTTCAGTGAACTATAATATAACAATTTATTATATATAATTATATAATTGAACTTTTTGAAATGTGAAAATCTACAAAATCATTGCTATATATGCATTCGTACAGAAATTTCAATTCAATTCAATTCAAGTTTATTTGTATAGCGCTTTTCACAATACGAATCGTTGCAAAGCGCTGTACAAAAGTTTAGGCTACTACAATATATTTAGTAATTTTAGTATTTAGTGGTGAATACTGTATGTCAAGTCGATGTACATATGATATAAATGTTAAAATCAGTAACTGTGTAATCGAACAGATGATGAACACTAATTGCAATGATTATGTGCTGTGATCAAACTTGTAAGAAAATTATGTAGTGCTGTATGTTGTTTCAAGGCTGGCATCATCTGCGGTCCTCTGAGGGGTCGGCATCATCTCTTCTTCTGAATCCAGACTGAAACTTGTGTAAATCCTAGTTACCACGGGATGGAAATCCCGTGGCAGAAACAGAGAAACAAATAGAGAAATAATTAGCGTAGCTGCTGTTCCAACTTCCAACCAAACAAAAATGATGTGTTTAGCCCAAGCCGAAGAATATTAATGTGCATTTGATCAGATGTAACTGAAGTACAACGTTATGAGATACATTATGTGAATGCTTGGCTAAAGAGATGAGTCTTTAATCTAGATTTAAACATAGAGAGTGTGTCTGAACCCCGAACGTTATCAGGAAGGCTATTCCAGAGTTTGGGACCCAAATGAGAAAAGGCTCTCCCTCCTTTAGTGGACTTTGCTATCCTAGGTACTACTAAAAGTCCAGAGTTTTGAGACCTTAGGGAGCGTGAGGGATTGTAGCGTAGTAGGAGACTAGTTAGGTATGCAGGAGCTAAACCATTAAGGGCCTTATAGGTAAGAAGTAATATTTTGTAAGTGATACGGAACCTAATAGGTAGCCAGTGTAGAGACTGTAAAACTGGTGTAATATGATCATATTTTCTTGATCTGGTAAGGACTCTAGCAGCTGCATTTTGGACTACCTGTAGCTTATTTATTGAAGAAGCAGGACAACCACCTAGTAGTGCATTACAATAGTCCAGTCTAGACGTCATAAATGCATGAACTAACTTTTCTGCATCAGAAACAGGTAACATGTTCCGTAGCTTAGCAATGTTTCTAAGATGGAAGAATGCTGTTTTAGTAACATAGGAAATATGATTTTCAAAAGACAGGTTGCTGTCTAATATAACACCCAGATTTTTGACTGTAGAGGAAACAACAGTACATCCGTCTAGTTGCAAGTTGTAGTTTAAGAGATTCTGTGTACTCTTTTTTGGTCCAATAAGTAATATCTCAGTCTTATCTGAATTTAACAGTAGAAAATTATTGGTCATCCAGTCTTTCACATTTTTAACACACTCTGTTAACTTTGCTAAGTTAGAAGTTTCATCTGGTCTTGTTGAAATATATAGTTGAGTGTCATCAGCATAACAATGGAAACTAATCCCATATTTCCTAATAATATTACCGAGGGGTAACATGTAAATTGAAAATAGTAGAGGACCTAGGACAGATCCTTGTGGCACTCCATACTTTACTGGTGTTAGCTGCGATGACTCCCCATTTAAATACACAAAGTGATAGCGATCGGACAGGTATGATCTGAACCATCTTAATGCCTGCCCTTGAATACCTGTATAGTTTTGTAATCGATCTATGAGTATTTCATGATCTATAGTGTCGAACGCTGCACTAAGATCAAGTAAAACTAGCAATGAGACGCAGCCTTGATCTGCCGCAAGTAGCAAGTCGTTTGTGATTTTTACAAGTGCAGTTTCTGTGCTATGATGGGGCCTGAAACCTGACTGAAATTCTTCAAAGATATTATTATTTTGCAAGAAGGAGCACAATTGAGCAGACACAACTTTTTCTAGAATTTTAGACATAAATGGAAGATTAGAAATGGGTCTGTAATTTGCCAGTTCACTAGGGTCTAGCTGTGGTTTCTTAATAAGAGGTGTAATAACTGCTAGTTTGAATGGTTTTGGGACATGACCTAAAGATAATGATGAGTTAACAATATTAAGAAGCGGTACTTCTGCTACAGGTAACAACTCTTTTAGTAATTTAGTGGGTACAGGATCTAATAGGCATGTTGTTGGTTTAGATGTGGTGATAAGTTTATTTAATTCTTTCTGTTCTATAGTTGTAAAGCACTGCAGTTTTTCTTCCGGTGTAATGACTAATGTTGAAGTATCAGTTGCAGTAGTAACTATATTTGTTATTGTATTTTTAATGTTGTCTATTTTATCAGTAAAGAAATTCATAAAGACATTACTATTAAACTGTGCAGGAATATTCAGGTCAGGAGGTGTTTGGTTATTTGTTAATCTAGCCACTGTGCTAAATAAAAACCTTGGATTGTTTTGTTTTTTTTCTATGAGTTGGTGGATATACTCGGCTCTAGCAGCTTTTAAAGCCCGTCTATAGCTGGACATACTGTTTTTCCATGCAATTTTAAAAACTTCTAAGTTAGTTTTTCTCCATTTACGCTCAAGATTACGAGTTTCTTTTTTTAGAGAATGGGTATTACTGTTGTACCATGGCGCAGTACGTTTTTCTCTAACCTTTTTTAGCTTGATTGGGGCAACAGCTTCTAATGTATTAGAGAAGATAGTGCCTATGTTACTAGTCATTTTGTCTAGTTCATGTTTATTTATGGGTGCACAGAGCAGTTGAGATAAATCAGGCAGGTTATTTGCGAATCTATCTTTGGTAGCAGGAACAATAGTTCTGCCCAGACGATAGCGCGGAGCTATGTAGTTAACATCAGTGATACGCAGCATGCACGATACGAGGAAATGATCGGTAACATCATCGCTTTGAGGTACGATATCTATATCAGTAAGATCAAGTCCGTGCGATATAATTAGATCTAGTGTATGATTAAAACGATGAGTGGGCCCAGTGACGTTTTGTTTGACTCCAAAAGAGTTTAACAGGTCAGTAAACGCAAGTCCTAATGCATCATTTGTATTATCAACATGAATGTTAAAATCTCCAACAATTAATGCTTTATCAAAATTAACCAATAGGTCAGAAAGGAAATCTGCAAATTCTTTTAGGAAATCTGTATACGTCCCTGGAGGTCTATACACAGTAGCCAGAGCAAGTGATAGGAGAGATTTATTTTGCATATCTGACAGAGTAACATTAAGTAGGAGTACTTCAAATGAATTAAACCTGTACCCTGTTTTCTGAGTAACATTGAAAATATCACTATAAATTGTTGCAACACCACCGCCACGACCGATCTGACGAGGCTCATGCTTATAACAGTAGTTTGGTGGAGTAGACTCATTCAGACCAATAAAATCATTTGGTTTTAGCCAAGTTTCAGTCAAGCAGAGTACATCAAAACTATTATCTGTGATTATTTCATTTACAATAAGTGCTTTGGGTGCGAGTGATCTAATATTTAGGAGCCCAAGCTTTAAAAATTGTTTTTGTTCATTTATTGTGCATTTTTCTGGTTTAATCACGATTAGATTTTTTCTAGATCCTGCATTAAATTTTTGTTTTGACCTCACTATTCGAGGAACAGACACAGTCTTTATAGATTGGACAGCACCAGTACTATCGTTTAAATGTGCATAACAAAAGCCATCATCGCAACTATTTGAAGAATTGCTTACTAGTCAAATGGAGCGCAGCGTCCTGGAGATGTTGTCCGACAGGAGTTCTGCTCCGACTCTGCTGGGGTGCAGGCCATCAGCGCGGTAAAGCCTAGGGCGCTCCCAGAAAAGATTCCAATTATTAACAAAGAGCAGTTTCTGTTCTTTACACCATGACAACAACCATTCATTTAGAGCAAAAAGTCTACTGAACCTTTCGTGTCCACGTCGATACGTGGGAAGCGGTCCTGACACGATGATCTTCGTCGCGGGCGCTGTGCTGCGTACCGTCTCGATCAGGCTCCCGAAATCCCTCTTCAGGACCTCCGTCTGCCGCAGCTTGACGTCGTTCACGCCCGCGTGCAGGACGATCGCGCCGACGCTCACATCGTCCTTCAGGATGGCAGGTATCTGTGAAGAAACATCGAGAACGCGAGCACCAGAGAAACAGCGAGTGTGCACTTTACCGTTAGCTAAGTTAGCACGAACGTACCGGACGATGGAGTCTCCGACGATCACAGCGTCGTGTTCCGTCTCGCGGAGGGGAGCGAAGCGGTTCCGGGTGGAGATCTCGAAGACCGGAGGCGGCGGAGGGGGAGAGGTCCTCGCCCAGGGCCTGGCTCGCGTCTTCGGCTGCTGCTGCACCCAGGGTCCGTGGTGTCCCGGCGCCGGAGTGAACGACAGCCGGGATGATCGCGTCCTGGGTGCGCCTGACCTGTGCAGAGAAGCACACGGAGTAGAGGTGATGAGGGTGTTAGTATCGTGCTGAATACTTACCCGGACAGATTCGAGTGCAGTCTTCCTCTCCTGCAACTCAAACTGCCGTTTGAGCAACCCCTGGATCTGCTTCTCCACCGCTTCCAGCTCGACTCGCACCGCGTGCAGCTCGAACGTGTCTTCACCTGCACTCAAAGGTAGACACAAATTCGCCATTAAAGCAAGTAACAGTGAGTAAACAGTTGAAATGTGTGTGAATAGAGAATAAACAATGTAAGCAAGATTAGCCGCGACCACGCTGGCAAGTGCTAAACGCGCTATAAGCTAACTAAGTAGCAGGCTCGGGAAAGCAAATAAAAACTAATGATAACAAGGCGTTCCGATTGTTTTTGTTGTAAAACACAACAGGGTGTATATTCATATGTTATGAAAAACAAAAATTCAATTTTAAAAAAATTTTAAATTGTTAAATTTAAAATTAATAATAATAATAACAGTACCACATTATTTGTAGACACATCTTAAAGTTACTAACAATATTTTAAAGTGAATAATATAATAATAAAAATACACAAGTTATTAGATATATTTTAATGAGCATGTTTTATTGAAAAGGTTAAACTGTTCAATGAACTATAATATAACAATTTATTATACATAATTATATAATAGATTTTTTTGAAAATCATTATTATATATGTGTCTATACAGAAATTAAATTTAAAATTGATGATGATAATAATAATGATGATAATAATAATACATATTATTATTATTATTATTATTATTATTATTATTATTATTTCAGTTATTATAGTTAACTAAAAAACATGAATATTTCCATTACTTGAAATAAGTGAATGGTAAATGAAATAAAACATAATAAATAAACATGTAGACATATTAAAAAAACAAACAAAAGTAAATAAATAAAAAAAATTAGCATCAAAGCCAATGTATAAAAATATATAACAATTATTTGATTTTATGTGTTTTAATGAAAAAAGTTTAACTGTTCAATGAACTATATATAACCGTTCATAAAATTATGTAATTTATTATATGTAATCATAGAATTACATTTTTTTACAATTCTAAAATCATTGTTATAGCTGCATCTATATATGCATATATCTTTGTGACAACTAGACCTTTTCTCTTCTAAAGTTAGTTAATATAAAAAATAATACTATAATTTGATAGATTTAAAGTTATTATAATTAACTGAAATAAAACACAATACATTTCTGTAAACTATGTAGACATATTTAAAAACAAACATAAAAAATATATTAAACTTATAAAAAAGGCAAAAACACAACAAAATTAATAAAACTTACCTAACATTAGCATTAAAGCAGAAAAGATACAAATAAAATGTAATTCAAATATTAACAAAAGCTGTAATTGTATCACAGTGATACTAAAATAACACAGTCGGTTTGGTATATTTAAATGAAAAATGAATTTAATGAATAAAGATCTAATAAATTCTTTCTATAGTCATTAGGCATGTAGTAGATCTCTTTTTAATGGCTTTAAAATAATATTTTGAAGTGTTTTCTGTAAAGGAAAACAGAGTACCAATTAATCTGTCTGAGTTCATGGCCAATTCTCTGTTATGATTTAGACCAGCGAAGCTGTTGGGATGTGTGATATATTGCCAGCAGTAAAGCTGATATGCCGACCTTTGTTACAGCAGGCAAGGGAGTACAGTTTTTGCTTTTGCCCACCAATAAAATACATCAGAGATCAAAGGTCTCAGACTTTATAGGGAACCTAGTCATGCTGTTAGGCCTGGTAAAGTATACTTAAGGGTATGTGCTTACACACCCAGAGGCCAGAAGGGCTATTAAGGTGGCAGCGTTTCACAGTAATTTGGAAGTCTGGAGACTGGGTGCTACATAACGCAAGGAAAATGCACACACCCAAACACTCTCGCCAGTTTTTCCTCTCTCCATTTCTCACTTATCCTTCTTGTGCCTGGTCATTTGATGAAGCCTACATAGGCCAGTCCTCAAAGGGTCAATGGAGGCGCTGACAAGAAACAGCAAACACAAAGACAACACCTTACTGGATAAATCAAACACCTCAGCTCTTCCCGCAGCAACATTGATCTCCTCACTCGATAAGATGAGAATGGAGGATTATGCCTAGACTTGTTTTTAGGACATTGTCTCATTGTAATACTGTATGTATTAGGTGTATATACATTTGTCAAAGGGATCGTTTCTCAGTTTGGAAGTTGACATTAAACATTAATAAACATATTTTTTGTGGGGCGGTAAATATGCATTATAGTTCAGGCAACCACAGGCAACTTTCTATATACATTTTTTTTTCTGCAAAATTAACTGTTACAAAATACCCTAAAAATTTTAATATAACTATTTATTGCCTTTCACTTTTAGCATCAATGAACTATAGAGTACTATATGCAAAAAGTGTGCTTATTTTTTAATAATAATAAATAATATATTAAAATAACAAAGATTTATACAAAATAAAAAACCTAGATTGTTTAGAACCGTTGTGCCATAATGGAAGATTTTCTTTCTTTCTTTCTTTCTTTCTTTCTTTCTTTCTTTCTTTCTTTCTTTCTTTCTTTCTTTCTTTCTTTCTTTCTTTCTTTCTTTTAATAAATAAATATTTAACATTTACAAAGGTTTAATGCACATTTCAAATTGTTACTCTTTCTATATTTACACTATGCCAGTCAAAAGTTTTTGAACAGTAAGATTTTTAAGGTTTTTTGAAGAATTCTCTTCTGCTCACCAAAGCCTGTATTTATTTGATCCAAAATACAGCAAAAGTAGTATTGTAAAATATTTGTACTATTTAAAATAACTGCTTTCTATTTGAATATATTTCAAAATGTAATTTATTCCTGTGATCAAAGCTAAATTTTCACCATTATTACTGCAGCTTTCAGTGTCACATGATCCTTCAGAAATCATTCTATTTCGCTGATTTGCTGTTCAAAAAACATTTTTATTATTGTTTTCAATATTTAAATCAGTTCAGTACATTTTTTTTTTCAGGATTCTTCGATAATAGAAAGATCCAAAAGATCAGCCTTTATCTGAAATAAAAAGCTTTTGTAACATTATACACTATACCATCCAGTCTGTTTTTTTGTTTTTTTAGGAAAAGAAAATATAGAAATTCATCAGAGATGCTTTGAATTAATCAAACATTACAAAAGATTTCTAGTTCAGATAAATGCTGTTCTTCTGAACTGTCTATTTATCAAAAAATCTACTCAGCTGTTTTAAAAACAATTTTATTAATAATAATAATAATAATAATAATAAATGTTTTTGAGCGGCAATTCAGAACATTAGAATGATTTCTAAAGGATTGTGTAACTGGAGTAATGATGCTAAAATTTCAGCTTTGAAATCACTGGAATAAATTAAATTTTAAAATATATTCAAATAGAAAACAGTTATTTTAAATAGTAAACATATTTCATATTTCAAATTTGACTGTTTTTGCTGTACTTCGGATCAAATAAATGCAGGCTTGGTGAACAGACGTGACATTAAAAAACACTTTCTTTCTTTCTTTCTTTCTTTCTTTCTTTCTTTCTTTCTTTCTTTCTTTCTTTCTTTCTTTCTTTCTTTCTTCTCCCTTATTATGCAGTATTAATTAATTTATTGAAATTAATACATCAAGTTTGACCCCAAAATTTAACACACGTTGTGTTACTCTGTCTATATTTAATCGTATTTATTTTCTATCATAAACTATGTAAGTTAATTTTTTTTTACTTGATTATTTCTTATAATTTTCATTGTAACTCAAATTTAACTACTAAGGATAAGGATATAAGGATAAAACTAAGGATATCAGCAATTACTAAATCAACAATACTAACACTACTGTAGCTCTGTATTGTGGCATTTCTTATCCGGACTAAGCCAAGAAACACCGTTGATGGATGAATGTTTGCCATAGATTTGTTGAAGGGTGGCTGACTCAGGGACAGTGTTAGAAGAACCATTAGCCTACATGTTGGGGATTCATTTTCTGTTGTCGCCGGTCAGATAAATGATTGTGCGTCTCAGGTGATGAGTGGAGTGTGTTTTAGAGCAGCGGCGCATAACTAGTGAAGAAATGTCAATCACCCCACTTCATTAGTTTGTCACATTAAGCCAGACTGATGGCGATGGGCGTTTGTTCGTGTACGAGCGAGTAGATTTGCATGAGTGAGGGAAAATGACTGCCTTCAAATGGCATGTTTGTCATCTCGCTGTCATCACTGGACACACTTTTGATACAAGTGCTTCCCTGAACACAGCACTCTTCACCACAACATGATAAAAAAGACCTTTCAAATCCCATGATAGGTTATGTTTTGGATAACTTTTACATCATCCATGAAATATATTCACTCATTTTGAATATTGAATTATTAGGGTGGCCAGTTGACAACATGTTGTTGATATATTTAGAAATACAAATTATATATATATATATATATATATATATATATATATATATATATATATATATATATATATATATATATATATGTGTGTGTGTGTGTGTGTGTGTGTGTGACCCTGGACCACAAAACCTTAAGTAGTCTTAAGTAGCTGGGGTATATTTGTAGCAATAATTAAAAATACATTGTATGGGTCAAAATGATCGATTTTTCTTTCATGCCAAAAATCATTAGGATATTAAGTAAAGATCATGTTCCATGAATATATTTTGTAAATTTTCTTCCGTAAATGCATCAAAACATAATTTTTGATTAGTACTATGCATTGCTAAGAACATTTGGACAGCTTTAAAGGTGATTTTCTCAATATTCAGTTTCCAGATTTTCAAATAGTTTTATCATGGCCAAATATTATCGAATCCTACAGTATCAACCATACATAAAGAACAATCTATGAAATTATATATTTAGTAATAACACGAAAGTCATTATTCTTCTTGTTAAAAAAACACTGCTGAAATAATATTTGATGAATTTATTAGTTGACCTTGTTTAATTTTAAAACAGATAGAGTTCTGAATATTATATTCTATGTCTATGTTTCAAATCCAAGTCATATTTGACATATCGACTAAATGAGTGTAAAAGAGCTCCCCACAAAATCATCCTCATATTCGGGAAAGATCCCTGGCTCCATCTCCTAGGAAACAAGGAAGGATCTTGTAATTGCTTTCATTTTTGGAGAGGAGGGAAAGGACTCCCTTATACTTTTGTAAATTGAATCGGCAGAGATGAGCAACCGGGGTTACTCTTTCTCTATCTTTCAGGTAATTTACCAAATTACTCAAGCTACTTTCTCTAGGAGATCAAGACAATGTCATTCCCCATCTTTCACGTCCTTGGGAACATAGCATAGAGCATAGAGTGGAAAAAAAAAAAACTAGAAGAGCAAGAGGCTTTGGCCACATTGCCTATAACCAGAGCAACCTTTTCAAAATTGCATCTTTCTCCACATAGATCGAAGTCCAAGCTTAAATTCTGTGAGTGTTCATGTTCATACAATTTTGAAAAAGAGATTGGAGAAGGAAAGGTTGCCATCCAAAGCAGACCTAGTTTTCTTCTGGTTGAGGTGGAAGACCTGTTAAATGGATTGAGTTTAGTGAATATTTTACACCGTGACTGCTGGAATTGTGTAAAATGTGCTCCATGATTGTCATATTGAGGGTTTCTATAGGCAACAGTTGTCAGAACACTAAAAGTAGTTGAGAACAGTACATTTACTCAAAAATTCTGTACAGATGTTTTACCCATGTTTTGAATTATGCATTGCATTATGTTGTGTTTCAAGGATGATGGAAATGTCCATAAACTTCTACTGGTCATATAACCAAGACATTATTCATTTTTAAATGCATTTTAAGACTGGTCTTTATATTAAGCTAACTATAATAACCTCTGATTAACCTAACCTTTATTTTTCTATGGATTATCTTATTTATCATCTTTCAATCTATCTCCAATGAGGATTTCCTGAATTGCTCTCAAACTGAGGTCAGGTATAGCTCATTTCTAGAGACAAATTTGTCCCCATGCTATAGTTACATAAACCCACCCACACACTTTTGGCCTCTATATTTCTCTCATCCAAGAGCCCTTCTCCCTTTTTTATTTTTGTATTTATTGCAGGGGGCAGCAGCCTCCTGTTCTGATCGTTTTTTGTGCCTATTTTAATTGATTGGCTCTATTTCGTTCTTCCCCTTTTGACTGTCTATCAGAAATTCATCTCTAAATTCAGGAAGTGCTGTGAGTGCAATTCTGGCTGCAGGTTTTGGTGACATACTTAAAGTGCTCGAAGAGCAGAAAATCAAGTGATGAGGAAGGTGAGACAGGGACATCAGATTGTAATTTCGTATTAATAACTATCAAAAAAATCGACCTGGTCTTATGACAAAAATGTACCCGTGGGAACGTTTTTTTTGCGAGACGCGAAATACGTACCAATAAGTACATATCACTGCAGTTTCCAACAGAAATTTCCTCTGAGTGGTGCTAAAAAGAGTGTAATTTTTTTCACCCCTGGAATAGATGCACGTGCATATTGTAAGTTTTTATGTGACTTTTGTTTTGTACAGTATGTGTCACCACAGTTCTGGCTTGAAATGTCTGTTAAGTGGTGCTATAACACCACTTAAGTGACGTTTTACAATAGCCTACCATCTGCACTAAACTAGTGTTAATTTCGTCAACAAAAACTATGACGAAAAACGTTAGTTGACAAGGTTTTTTACCATGACTAAGACGAGAGTCAATAAACGAAAGCTAAGACTATATCAACATGCAATTTTCTTTTGTATATCAACAAAAGCAAATTTGATGTAAAAATGCAATTGCAAACATGCTCTTTCATCGTAAGTCATGTTTTCGAGATTTGTACCCAAGGATTCCACATCCTAAATCCAATTCTGTGCTGGCTGAGCAAGCTTGTTATGTCTGGAAAGCGAAACATATGGAGCTGTAAAAAGTCCTCACTGTTTTACCACCTCCAGTGGATATTTTTTTGTTGGAAACTGCAGTGATATGTACTTATTGGTACATAAATCATAGCAAGATATAGTGTAATAGCTATGATACCGTTTTTGAAATCAAATTTTTGCATAGCTAGGTAAACAGGAAACACTGGCATCTAACAATCCAATCCAGCAAAAAAGTATGTTAATTAAAAAAATAAAGCATATACACAAACCCAGCATAGAAAATAAAACAGTTATCAACTAAACGTCTTCTATTTTGTGTACTAAAGGCCTGAAACATTTGTGTCTCATATTTTAGAGCAGTCAATGCAATTTTGGAAATCAAATCTGTATGTGTGTAAAAATATTCTGATGTAACCCTTTGTAACCGGTAACATTTTCATAGATAACTGTAGTTTAATTACACATTTTTATTCAGTTACTGCTGTAACAGATTACAGGTACATATATTTTGTAATTACATATCATACATGGAGTCTCCTAACCAGTGTTAATTTCGTTGACACATCATTTTCATCAACAACATTTTTTCACAGACGAAAACAAGAAGATAACAAAACAAATGACAAAAAACTTTAACGAAAATCTATTGACATTTTCGTCAACAAATAAAAATGAGACGGAAATGTTAGGGAAGGACGATTTGGAAAATTCATTCGGAATGAATCTGCTATATTTAATATAAAGGCATATTGCATGTTACAGCAGTTAAATCTGTGTCTATCATTATAAAACCTTAATATCAAACCTATACAATGAGTTTGGTAATTTTAGAGAAATGCTTAATAAATGTGTTGCACTGTAACTAAACCCATTAGATTTTAGCCGACTAAATCTACTTTAGATTTAGTCAACAAAAATCGTATAATATTTAGTCGACTAAAACTAAAACAATTCAGATGGCTAAAATGACTAAAACTAAATTCCATTTTAGTCAAAAAGGCTATGAATAAGACTAAATCAAAATTTGCTGTCAAAATTAACACTGCTCCCGACTGCTTGCTTCATGGTGATGCTTTGTATTGAAGTCTTTTTCCCCTCATACAGTCTCCCCTTTCATTTTGACCCACCGAAAGTGCCGTTTGACCATGGTTTTTTCTTTCTTTTGTCTCTGAGGTAGGTTTCACTGAAGGTGTTCCACTGAAGAAATTAATTTGTCCTAATCTCATCCCCCACCCACCCCTTTGGGGACCCCCATCACCCCCCCTTTTTGGCGGTTTGCTTTGTGCGGCAGTGCAGACAAAAGCACTGTCATGCAACACAAAGATTTAGCGAGATGGACCAAATGTAACGCAAATAGGGCTAAGGGCCTTAACCATGCCTGTCATATAGATAGCACACTGGAACAAGAAGACAAGGACAGGTTCACAATTACTAAATACACATACAAACCTGTGAATGAGACCCATTTAATGTCATCATCACAATTCAGTTCAAAGCCACAAAGTAATGAAGAAACAGCCACTGTGGGTTTGTGTTTGTGCGGCGTAAATCACAAGCTGCCTGTTGCCATGGCAATTCATAAAGCCCAGACTAGTATAAAGGCGCTTTCTGATTGCAGGATTGAAAATAGACGAAATATAAAATACTGGGGCAAAATTACTTGTGTATGTACAATGTATGCATTAGTTTTGCATTGCTTTTTTAATTTAATTTAATTTAATTTCAATTTATTTAATTTTTTAGGAACTAGGTTAAATGTATAACATTATATTTATATAGGTTTAAAATTCTACTTTTGCATCTGTATTTGATACTAAAGAACAATATTATTTGCATGTTTTTTTTAAGCAGTGTGTGATTTTAGAATTTTAGCAATTTTGTTATATTCTCAATTTGTTTCATTATCGAAACAATAAAATATCAGTGTAAACAAAGTAGTGTTTACTATAATAATAAAATAAATAAATACATACATATACTGTATAAACAAATAAACACAATAATAATAATAATTAAGTCTTAAGTAGCGCACATATATTTCTTGCAATAGACAAAAATACATTGTATGGGTCAAAATTATAGATTTTTCTTTTATGCCGCAAAAATCATTAGGATAGTAAGTAAAGATCGTGTTCCATGAAAATATATATTTTTTAATTTCCCGACATACTTTTTTTAAATAGTCATATGCAATGTTAAGAACTTAATTTGTACAAATTTAAAGGTGATTTTCTCAGTGTTTTGATCTCAGATATTCAAATAGTTGTATCTCAGCCAAATATTGTCCTATCCTAACAAACCATACATCAATGAAAAGCTTATTTATTTCAATCTCAGAAAAATTGACCCTTATGACTGATTTTGTTGTCCATAATTATTATTATTATCAGTAGTAGTAGTGGTATTCATCACTTTATTAAAACAAACAGGGATGTAACTGGTATTTTACAAATAAATATGTATTTTCTTTACTATCTATACTATCCAAATCTTCTGTTTGTGCAAAATAGAAACAAACCCATTCTCACCCATACAGTCAGGGTGACCTTACAGTATTGAAACCAGAGATAGAAAACCTCATGAAGACATACCAAAACCCTGTCTAAAGATATGACATAACACATCACTTTATGTTAAATTTTTGAAAGGTCAAAGCTTGAAAGGCTTTTGCTAGATATGAATTGGATATGTTTTGGAGAGTTTATTAAAAAATGTCAAGAGAATTTGATTATATGTACAGAGACATGTACCAGGAGAAGGAGAGGGGCTGAGAAAAATCATCAGTGCTTATGAGAATCGACAAGACTTTCAACCCTATCTCTACAGCAGTTTCAATTTCAGTGTAGCAGCAGGCTATTTCTATTTAATACAGATTCTCTTCCAGAATGTGTGAAATGACCTCTTATTTTATTTATTTATTTTAAAAAGCTCTGCTTCTCAGTTCTCGGGCAGATGCTCGGCGGTTGTTATTTCTAGCAGAGTTATGTTGAAAAGGCATATTTTACATGACACAACCCTCCTTTGTTCCTGCTGAAGAGGATTGTTAGAGCGCTGCTCTGGACTGCTTTAACAGAATGATTTTTTTTCGTTCTCTTTTGGCTTTATAGAAAATCTGGGGTTTATACTGTAAACCTTACATTACGTTTATAGCCTAAGTTGCATTTCTGTTCTCCAGAATCCCCAAACCGCAATAAAACAAAGTAAAAATCGCTGACATTTTTGTTTATTTTTACTCTGACGTTTTGTCCTTCCCTGTTCTGGCTTGCTATAGAATATATTGTGGAATTTGGTCTGGTGTGACTTTTGCTACAATAAGCGGTGATAAATTATTTATCAGCTCCACAACGTGTCTCCCATCCTATGTTCCGCCACATCTTTTGATCGCAATGAGCTACTTTGAGAGGTCTAACATACTCGGCTTCAATCAGCAGGGAGGTGTGGCGGCTCAGATAAGCCCATCCAGCTCCTTTCCATTCTGCATGGTCAGGCCATTTCACTTTGTCGCTCCGTCAGCTGACACAAATCACACCTCAGGCACTGTTTGAGATACTGATTTATTGTTGACCTTTAGTTTTTAAATGTCTCCATTCTCTTTCGAAAGCGCACCGACACGTCGGCCACCACAGTTACCAATAACAAACTGCGTGAGATATGTCACGTTTAATTCACCATCGCGTGTGATGAATTGTGTACCAGGGTGAGGATGTTGTTATCAGATTGCAGCTTGTTAAACATTTGATTAGGCATAGAAGCTGCTGCCGCATATAAGCTGGATTCGCTCGCAGTCATCTGGATGTGTGCAGGCTGAGGCGTGCTTGTGACAGATGTGGCCTCTGTTCCTGATCGGATGTCTCAGCCGTGCAACGTCTGAAAGATGGCTGTCAGAAAAACTGGCAGATTATCGTCCTGAAGGTGCTGGAAACCTCTGTGAGGGTGTTTAAAAAGGCAATCCTAATCACCTAAGCTCCAAATTCAATTATTCCAGATGGAAGACATTTTGCAATCTCTGATGGCTCAAATTGACTTTTGGCCAATTTCCTCAGTGGACGGCGGCGTGCTGTGGCATTAAACCAAAGGCTTAGGTCCACTGTATACTTTTTTTTCCTTCCAAAAATAGGAGGAAAGACCCGTACGATGCTCTCATCCTCATATGACGTTGTCCATTGAGGATGTACAGTTTCTGTTCAAGCACACACTCCACTGATTTTTAAACACAGTCCTACCTGAAGATTTTCATAACACATTTGCTTTTCTGTACCTAAGAGACATGACTTGTACTCTCTCTTTTTTTCTTTATGCAAGCATTAAAAAGAGGTTTCCTCTCCAGCAATCATTGATATGCATGGACTGACCTTCCTAACTCTGGGCATGTGATTTGCACATTCCCCAAAGACAATGCCCCAAACCTGTCCTTCAAAGATGGCATTTACGTCACACGTATTCAGAGCTCTGGCTTCACTTGTATTGTTCTCTCCTGTGTCTTCACTGTGTGGGCTTTGTGTGTGTTTCTATCTTTCTATCTTTCTATCCGAATGTAACTATGCCTGTTATTTTATATAACCATTAGGACCATCAATTTATGCTTATTTTGTACAAGTAAAATAATGAATAGAGGAGAAAAAAGAAAAGCACAAAATTAACACACATTCTCTAACAACCGCTGACCCGTTTAGCTTTTTGTGTACTATAGGTCTGTGATAGCAAAACAAAGATATATTGATTTTGAAAACACTTTTTGTAAATTATTTTAATAGTTTTGTTGCTATTATAATGTAACATCTTTCTGAAAGAGTTAGTTCACTCAAAAAAATAAAAATAAATATCTGTCATGAATTGCTCACCTTCATGTCGTTCCAAACCCATAAGACCTTCGTTCATCTTCTGAAAATAAATTAAGATGTTTTTGATAAAATCAGAGAGCTTTTTGACCCTCCATAGACAGCAGTGCAGCTAAACACAATGCACACTGAAGACTGAAATTGTTGAATAAAGTTGTTATTTTTGTTTTCTTTGCGCACAAAAAGTATTCTCGTAGTTTCATAAAATTAAGGTTGAACCACTGATGTCACAGGGACTATTTTAAAGATGTCCTTACTATCTTTCTGGGCCTTGAATGTGGTAGTTTCATCAAAAAATAGCTTAATTTGTGTTCCAAAGATGAACGAAGGTCTTATTAGTTTTGAACAACATTAGGGTGAGTAATTAATGACAGGATTTTCATTTTAGTGCACTATCGCTTTTAACTGGTACTTTTCATTGTTATTTAAATTATTGTTGGAATCTTTGCAATCGATTCATTTGACTGGAATGTTGTGTAACTAATCAAAAACATTTTTTAACGATGTTCCCTAAATAATATGCAATGATAAGAATTAAACCAAGTACAAATGAAAAAAAAAATAAAAAAAAACGTCAACGTTAAAAACATAATGTTGTTGCTCTTTGTTTAAAGTGATAGTTAACCCAAAAATTAAAAAAAAAAAATTTACTCATATAGGAGAAAGTAATAGGTGAGTAATTGATGAACAAATGTAATTTTTTGGGTGCTGAACTATCCCTTTAAGACCTAACAAGCTGTTGCAATCCACTTTAAATCATCTAGAGAGGAGATTTTCAAATATTGTTTTTTTTTATTATTGTTCTTCATGGAACTGTGATGAATGCATGAACACTGTATTCCCTTTTCTGTTTTTCATATTCTCTGTTCACACAGACAAAACAAACATAATCTTTAAAATGTCTTAAGATGAAAAACTGAGCATTTCTCTTCCCTAATGGGATCTGTTTAACCCTCACTTGTGATTGTGAGTCTTGAATGCGTATGTGTGGTCTGTATTTTCAGCAGAGCAAGCCTGCTGTTGCCAGTTTCCAGCTAAAGTTTCTGTGTAGGTGTGCTCCTGGCAGTCTGCATCACCTTGAGGATTCACCATCACTGAGATTTAATCTACATATCCGCCCTCACTTCAGAGGAAGGTTCATGAGAAGTTCACGAGTACACAATTTCCTCTTGCTTTTTTCCCCCCTTTCATTTGCAGGTTGAAAGTCTTGTGCTCTAAGTTGTGAGTACACGTTGTCTCATGTCATATTTATATTGCTTTTTGTAGAAATGCCATTTTGTGTTAAAAGCAGCTCAGATGTGCTCGGACTGGGAAGTTCGGGTAGACACTGAACCCCCGATGCCCTCTAGTCTCTCAGAGTATGAACAATGACAGAACTCCGGAGACTATAACAGCTCCTCAGGAGCTGCCATCTTGGACGGGTGTGAAAATCTAATAGTGGAACGCTGTGCCTTGCAGGGTTGTGTGTGTGTGTGTGTGTGTGTGTGTGTGTGTGTGTGTGTGTGTGTGTGCGAGTGTGTGCCTAGTGTTTGCACGTCTGTTTGTTTGCATACCCGCTGTACTCCTGTGACCGAGATGAAGCAACAGCTTGTCATCTTTCTGTCACGGAGCAGAGCTTTTTTTGGCCGGAATAAAAAGCAGGGCTTGGTGGGACGTCTAGGCACTGCCACCAGTAGACAGGCAAACGGAGAGGCGGTTTGTGAGCATTCTGCATGTTGCGGGCATGCATTGAGTGCAGGCATAATGGGACGGTAGGTGGGCGTTGGGCACTTGAACTCCCACGGTGTCTGGGTTGTATGTGGCGCTCCGTTAAACCCATTAAAAGGCCGATGATGACCAGCTTCGCCGCTGCCTGTGCTCTTAACAACAGAGCCCCGCTTCAACATTTTTCAGCTCATTATCAGCGATTCCTTCACTTACTTTATGCAAAATAAGCCCTTGTGGCAAAGAGCAAGAGAAATAGGAATTGAGTTTTGAATTCTCTGTTAAAACGATCCTTTGAATTCTGCCTTTTTGAAATATCTACGTTGTACCCTATTGCTTCTGAATGAATCTTTCTAACTGATCCGCAGTGAGCTGTCGGGTCAGAAAAGAGAGTTTAACCTCTAACCTGAATCACTGTGCAGTAGTTATGAGCTATTTTGATGGATAATGTGAAGCTTTCAGAATGAAATTCTGCATGGCCATAGTAATTAGCTCTCAAATTTGAGGTGCTTTATGAATGTGTTTGTGGAGTGACCATAAAACTTTAAATCACAATAAAACCTTTCCAGTCTAGTCTTTTCTAAAGAAAATATGAGAAATGCTTGCCCATGTAAAACTTGCCACTGCAATGCTTAAGTGGTTGTTAGTGTATTGGTATGCGGTTGCTAGGGTTTTCATGGTGATTGCTAGAGAATGGCTATTGTGTATTGGCTGGTTACTTAGTGGTTATTTTGTGGTTATCATAATTCCTATAATATTCTCTTTATACAGTATGATTCAAGATCCTCTTTCAGAATATTTCTGTGATATTTCTTGACATGTTCTAACAACTGTCTGGTGAAAATTATCCAGTAGCTCATAAAAGTAAGTTCTTTCTTTTCTGTTTTGTCATGCTAAGAATATCACTCATTAAAGTAGCTTAAAAAAGCCTTTAAAAAAGTCTTAATTTTTTTTCTTATAACTCATTTTATATACACTGAAATTTGTTTCAGTGTTTTATTGGAACGTTTATTCTATTCTATTCTATTTTATTCTTATATCTATCTATCTATCTATCTATCTATCTATCTATCTATCTATCTATCTATCTATCTATCTATCTATCTATCTATCTATCTATCTATCTATCTATCTATCTATCTATCTATCTATCTATCTATCTATCTATCTATCTATATCTATATGTGTGTGTGTGTGTGTGTGTATGTGTGTATATATGTATGTATATAATTTATATTAAATGTTTATTAAAAAACTGCAGTAAATTGAGAGCAAATATAAAGCTGGATTTTCCGATAATGGTTTTAATGGCAGATTACATTAAATTGATGCCAATCAACATAAGATTTTTTTTAAATCCTACCTTTGTGTATATTAATCATGTTATTGTGAATAATATACGCAATCCAACTCCAGCTCAAACACTCACCACCCCCGCTTTAGTCCCATCAGTTTTTCAGAAACAAAATGCATCGAGAATCACTAAAAGGAAAAGGGAAAAAAATCTGTTAGTGAATGCATCCTGTCCAACGATTAAGCCATATTTATGTCAGCCTGAAAAACAAAGAATTTAAAGATACATTTACTGTAAAAGCCTGTATATGAAGCCTTTAGTACACCTATAGGGATCATTTCTTTACTTCCAACTGATAGAAATGCTACACACGACAAGCCCTCAGTTATTATGAGATGCTTTGATCTTCTGCCCAAGGTTTAGCTCGATCTGGGTCTGCACGGGGTCCAACCCCCATCATTCAAATGTCTATCATTATTCTATGATGTACTGCCCACGTGAACGTCATTGAAGGCCACTCAATTTTTGTCTCTGATGTACATTCTTTTTTTGACATTTGAGTCAATTAATTGAGAATGAGGCTCGGTATGGGGCAATGACTCTTCATTGGTAGCACTTGACATTTTCCTGGAGATGGCTCACATTTCATGTTGCTCAGGTTTGAAATTCTCTTTCATACTCAATTATTATTATTATTATTGCTTTTTTTTTTTCTTTTTTTCTTGCCTTTACGCTCAGCCATATGTATGTTACCTCTTCTATAGCCTTCAATGCCTGGACATAGTCTGTTTTCCAGTTTTTTGTCCAGGACTCCAGACAGATATTAATTAAAGATCATGTTCCATGAATATATTTTGTAAATTCTTTACTATAAATATATCAAAACTTAATTTTTGATTAGAAATGTGCATTGCTAAGGACTTCATTTGAACAACTTTAAAAGTGATTTTCTCAATAGTTAGTATCCTAACAAACAATAACAAACGGGTAATGTATAAATCTCAATAAAAAAAAAAGACCCTTATCATTTCTTGTTTGTTTCATGTTTATAAAGATTTGACAGTAAAGCACTAAGTTTGAGTTGGAAAGCATACAAATGTACTTTTATTACCAACAGTAACGGGCAAAATTTGATTTTTATATAGAACATTTTTATATTCTGCTCTTTTTTAATGTACTATTATTATTCTATAGTGTTATATGGAACTGACCAACAACATCAATAATTATGTGTGATTTAGAAGAAAAGTTTGTGTTTTTCAAGATACTTTGTGACTTTTCTTTCTTCATACACAAAGTATAAAACTCTGACAAAATCCAGTTTCTTGATGATTTGATATTTTATAATAGTGATTTTATCATTTCAAAATATCAAGCAAAAAGTAAAAATGTAAGACTAATAAGCCAATAAGTGCTCATCTGCTGCCATCTACTGGTTATCATGGTGATTTGACGTATTTTTTTAAAAATTGTTAAAAGTGTTTGTTTACCACAAAGTACTGTATTGACCCGAATATAAGACAAAGTTTTTATCTTGGAAATACATCTAAAAAATGCGGTTGTTTTATATTTAGGGTCTAGACTTTGAGATGTCAATAATACACCCACAAGAATAGGTGGCGCCAAATACACGTAAAATGTGTGTGCCAAGAAATACGTAATGTAATATGTGTTGTAATGTTAGAACATCGTGAATGCAAACAAAAAGAAAAGCAAAGCTTACAGCGTCATGAGCTGTGACTTGTCATGTTAGCCTGATGTGACCAAACTTTCTCTGTAAATGATTTTAAAATGCAAAACTGTAAGATTTCACTTCTACTGTTAATGAAGTTTTGGTAAGCTACTACTGTATGAGATGGATAGCCTAATTGTTATGTAATTCAGATGGGCTACCTGTTATTTTTATGGTATATCACAAAGTGTATATTTTTAAATGTGATTGTTGGTAATTTTACCAAAACAAAATTTAAAATAGGAAAATATGCAATATAAAAAAAAAAATTAAAAGTTTTTTTTCTCAATAAAACACAAGATTTAGTTTTCAAAAAGCCTTTTTTCAAAAGGTACATCGTAAAAAGAGGGGTTGTTTTATAATCAAGGTCGTCTTATTTAAATCAATACGGTATTTATTGGTAATCCTATAGGGCTGGGCGATATGCAAAAAAATCGTATCGATAATCGCCTGAGAAAATATCGCGATATCTGATAATATCGTCCACCACGCCCGCCCCCACCGAGACTACATTGCAGACATGCACAAACTCACACCATGTTCAATTTAGCCTTAATTACTAAAGGCTGGTTTTACTGCTTAAACTAACAGAAAACATCAGCTTTGCCGTTATGTTGGTGTTGCTAATAATTTTCACTGTAATCAAATTTGTGCTTGAAATGAATTTCGTTTTGTGAGGAGAACTGTTGAGGAAAAATAATAAAACACAATTTTATTGTAAGTTTAATTTCCTTGATTATAACAACTGTAGCATTGTTTTCAAACTTGTAGTCAGGCTATAATGTATTTAAAATATATCATGATTGATTAAATCAGGAATTAAAAACGAATTCTGAGCAGAAATGGCAACGTATTTTTTTTTCTGGTAGCCTAGTTCGGAGGTCTGTTTTGGTCCGTTTATAACGAAATAAAAATAACTGCTTAATTTGTTAAGCATGAGTAATTAAAATGTCTTTCTTTTTTTTTTGCATTTCAGTTTTTATATTTTTTTATTTTATTAATCGAAATATGGATAGAGTGGACGCGGGTAGCCTGGGTGTCCCCATGCTGCCTTCCGCGCAGCGCGATTTTATTCACGCTGGAAGGTAGCATGGAAACCATGGACCAAATTTTCACCTCAGATAGGGAACCAATCACAGAACGGGAGCAAGACGATGACGCCTTCTATGCGTCGCGACTCACCGAAGCATTTTGTTTATAACTATGGATCCAGCATGGCAGCAAGTTATCATTCGATGCAGCCGTTCACATGTCGCGCCTAAAAACACGTGGAAAACGCTAGGCGCGTCACTTTCTCCTTTTCAAACCGCTCTGTAGCTTGCACATGGAAAACGCGAGCGTGTCGCAACCGCGTCGCTTCCATTATGCGCGCGCATACCGCGCGTCTACATTTGAAATAACGAACTTTAGCGCGCAAAAGACGCGACATGTGAACGGCCCCTTAGATAGTGTTCTAAGTAGTTTAGAACGCAAGTTTATTTTGAAAAAAGAGCAACTTTTGGCGTTAAACCATCGCTCTGTATACGTCATCCGGTATGATTGAAACGATTGGCTATGAGCTACGCACAGGCGCATTTGATAGACATTCGTAGCGCCCAATAAACGGCTCTGGGCATTCGTAAACCACGCCTCAAATACGAGAAAATGAACATGTGGTTCCCAGACCACGAATCATGACGAAGTCATAACGTGGTCTGGCGTTAGCCAGGCTAGGACGCGGGCACATCAGGTGCAATCATCAAATATATTTAAAAGGAAGCCAGCGCCACGGTCCTGACAACATCACTGTCTTTACTGGGTGTTTTTAGAGAAAACCACTGCATTACCGTACTCAATAGCATTAACACAGGCTTAACTCCCTCTCCCTTCAAACTTTATCTGGAATGCCACCGTTTCTGTCACTGCAACTTTTCGTACAGGCGAACACAAGCACACACACAAATTAAATCGTCTGCCTGATAAAAAAAAGTATTTAAAACAGGTTCATATTTTAGAAAATGTAGTTAATATTTGCATCATTATTGATTTATCTCATCTACCCGCCACCCACCCGCAAATAATCAGAATGCATTACCTGACCCACCAGACCCGCAGATTATCCGCAACGCCCGCACATATAACAGCCACACGCGCATCACTAAAACGTGTGCATGTTGAGGGGTGAGCTGAAAGCACTATAGGCCTATTTGTCTTTATCCGTTTGCAAGAAAACTTTTATAGTTTAGTTGCAAATGAATTAAAAATGTATAGTGCTCCATCTCAGCGTAATTCTATATAATTATACTGTATACACTGTTTTAAAAATATTTAAAAATAGGGCACTATGTGCGCTGTATGCTGTGAAGGAATTTGGTATAGCCTAACTATCATGTTTTACATCATTATACAGACTGTTTAAATACATATTCAGAAACATGTGCAGTGCTACTATTTATCTTTTTTTCAGTTTAAGTTTTATTAAACTGTAGATTAAAATAAAAGACCTATTCGGATAAATGATGTGAACGCATCTCCGAAATAATCGCGTACACAGATGCACGTTGCTATTATAGTAGTCAGTGCCGAACAACAGGCAAATAAAATATAGACTGAGGTTACAAAAGTGATTTAGTCAAGATAAGTGAGGAATTTTCTTTTTTTGTTTTTTGAGTTACATTAATGACAGGCGGCAGCGGCTGATGTCAATACACTAATCCAATACACTCTTGTTTTCTTTCTCAACTTTTTACGTTCACTTAAGACATAACCGATTATATTTATGGGATATTTTGATCTAATTCTGTGTGTATTTGTCCAGTAGAATGTGCAAGAATGCGAGAAAGAGAGCTCAGTCCAGTGTTTGGGTATATGAAAGGCGGATTTTAGTTTGACATGCGCAGCATAGAAAACAGCGCCCAAGTGCAGAAGTGAGTTCTATTTTCGTCTTCTTGCAGCTGAATCTTTTAAAATAACATTAAATGCGCATACAGAAATCAAGAAACAAAATCTAAATTTTATTTTATAACAAGAAACCTTAGCCATCTGATTTCCAAAACAGCATTTCGAAAATAGCTTTAATTTCCAAAAATAGATAGGCTATTCGATACCCAACCATCCTACTATAAAAAAAATCTTATTCTTGCATGCAAAAATACCTGTATAGTAACTATGGGGCTATGTAAAATGTTTGGCAACTACTTAATAGGTTTATCATTTATCTTTTATTTCCCCGATAATTTCGATGATCGTCTGAACCCTGGTGTTGACATCGACATTGCGTTACTTACGAGACATCGTCGATATACGATAATATCGTCATATCGCCCAGCCCTATAATCCTATTAAAACAAACATTCAAATTGGATCATTTTAGCGCTTTAAAGTGCTGTGTGAAATGCTTGAAAGTCACTTAAAAGTGCTTGAAAATCTCACTAAAGGTTGTACAAACCCTGAAATAAATAATGTAATAACAGTCAACTATTTCTGCCACAACAGTTAGAGTTACTAGTGCTGGTTTTCTGACGTATGTTAGCGCTGTTTATAACTCTGAATTCTGGGGAGAATTTGAATGATACTCACTAGATCTCACACCAACCTTATTTATTCTGTGGCGTATTCAAACGCTTCTCACTGGATCTCGCAGCACTGTGCAGTAAAAGTGTTACGAAATCAATTTTGGTTCCAGAGTAAAGCTGTTTGTTTGCATTGCGGTCAAACGAGTAGCGCTCTTTTGTTTCATTTGGCATTTTATGTTTCTCATATGCAACAGAAATGGCAGCGCATATGAGTTGAACAACATGGTGGTCGCACCAATGTGACCGCTCACAAAATTTAGTCGCACCAGCAAAAAACAAATGTGGTCACAGTCTGGAGCCCTGCTTTTCTTATAATGTTTATTTAAAAAGTGAGAGCATGTATTAATGAGGCTTCAACCTCACAAGTGCTTGCTGCATATCAGTAGACACCTTAACCTCTCCTTTCCAGTCACCATGTATCTACCACCCAAACCACATGTCTGACCTGAAATGGTCTTTGGAGAACTTTGGCTCGCTGTATAAGTACCCATGATGTCACATGTCAGCCCGGCACCACTAGCATATGCACAGATGCAGCTGCTTGAAGAGAAGGTTAGCAATTAGGAGCAAATGGCGAGGCACTTTAATGGAAATCTGCATTATCGCTGACAAAAACTGCAGTAATTGGGGGTAATTAGTTCAATGAAATTTGGATCAATAAATATCGCACAGATTTGAATGCAGGGCTCCAAGAGCAGATGGTATGCCCAGGCATGCACACGGTGCAGCTGGGTGTCGAAGCCGCAACCTTTCCTTGCACGCAGTGGAGCTGTATATTTAGCGTGCGCAGCGAAGAGCTTCTTTCTTTACAAGGGAACAAAGGAATTAATCGGTGGGACCTGATTTACTTCCACCTGTAGTAAAATTAACACATTAACGGAGGCATAATTTAATCAGATTGGCAAATAAAAAACAAACAAGTAAAACCATTCGACTTCAAGAATGTAGTTAGCTGCCTCAAAACCTCCCACTGCGAAAATGATTCAGAAGAGCCTTCTTTGCTCGACAAGTTAATAATATATTGCAATTTGTTAATTAAGGGCAAAATGCATGGGAGTTTGGGTGTTTTCCCAACACAAATTAATCATTGAAATGAACAGAGAGAGGCCTCACGCTCGTTTGCGCCAGCCATAATGAAATAAAGGAGGCCTGCTGTTTGATGGGCTGTTTTGGGAGAGCGAGCCGTGTCTGTGCCGAAAGAAGAAATCAATAGCTGGTTGGGCGGTGATACCCTGACTCCCCTGTCAAGCGCTCCACACGCTGAATCCTTTCACGTGCGCTGGGTTTCGACTCTACACCTTCCAACTATTTTGGCTGGTGATAATATTTCTTTTTCTGGCATCTGAACGTGTCCTCTGGTGCCATGGACACCAGAGCAGCTCGTGAGTGCGGCGTGTCTCTCTAGCGAGGAATGGCGTGGAGGATTCAGACTCATTATAGATAGTGAACGTTCGTTTTTCACTTCTTTCGTGAGGTTCATCTCTTTCTTCTCTTACAGAAAGAGAGGGAGAGAAAGAGGGTGCGAGAGAGAGATTTTCAAAGTGGGAGTGATGCGAGGCCCATGCTGGGTTAGCCAGCAGGAGGCGGTCTCTGAGCTCGCAGCCAGTGAGAACTGATAAACACTTCTCAAAGACTGTTTTTGTCCAGAACAAACTTTTGGGTTTCAGAAATAAGAGAAAGGGAGAGCGCAAATGACAGAAGAAAGAGAAAATGTCCTCTGTGCAAAAGAAAGCACTAATGACAGTCAGGCGAACAAGTGCTCATGAGTATTCATAATGAAATGCACAACATGTCTTCTCAATGGCCATATAGGATAAGCAAAGAAACAAGTCAGCTAGTGATTACTCGGTTTGATTTTTGCCTGTGCTACATTTCTGCTGACAGATTCGGAAAGAAAAAAAGTTTAAAGATAAGTTCTTTTAAATCCCCATTTGTTTATCAATTTTATTAAACTAATGAAATGTTTATCTTTCTGAGCTAGATTTTTGGATGGAATAAGTAAGACGATTATGTGGCAACACTGAGCTAAAGTCTGTCTAATCTTACTTTATATGCATGCTTATATGCATGCTTATATACTATACATGCTTATATATAATGCATGATTTTTAGTCAGTAATGACCTACATTTTGGTTTGCCTGTCATGGGAAGTGGCATTAAAGGACTTCAGTTTTACATTAGAATTCCAAAGTCCAAATATATATATTTTATTATATTATTTATATTTATTTATTTATTATCTTATGTTCACTATGAGTGCATTTATTTGATCAAAATGCAGTAAAAACCGTAATGTTTTTTGTTATTTTGCAATATTTTTTACAAATTTAAATGACTGTTTTGTATTTTATTGTATATTAGAATATGTAATTTGTTTCCTATGATGGCAAAGCTCAAAGGTTTAAAAGAATAGTGTTTATTTAAAATAGAACATTTATGAAACTATCATTTTATTTAAAAAAAAAAAAAAAATATATATAAATGTGGTCACAGTCTGGAGCCCTGCTTTTCTTATAATGTTTATTTAAAAAGTGAGAGCATGTATTAATGAGGCTTCAACCTCACAAGTGCTTGCTGCCTGTCATGGGAAGTGGCATTAAAGGACTTCAGTTTTACATTAGAATTCCAAAGTCCAAATATATATATTTTATTATATTATTTATATTTATTTATTTATTATCTT
>NC_133366.1:21542864-21605739 GCF_049309525.1 Garra rufa | reverse complement strand
TCAAGGCTGTGTTTATTTGATCACAAATACAGGAAAAAATGTGAAATGTTATAACAATAAGAAAATAGTTTCTATTTTAATATACTTTAAAATATTATCTATTCTAGTGATCAAAGCTGAATTTTCAGCATTATTACTCCAGTATTTAATGTCACATGATCCTTCAGAAAGCATTCCAATATGTTGATTTATTATCAGAGGTAAAAAAAAAAAACAGTACTGCTTAATATTTTTTTATTTTTTGGAATCTGTGATACTTTTTCAGAATTCTTTGATAAATAAAAATTTTAAAAGAACAGCATTTATATTAAATAGAAATCTTTACTAACAGTATCGTTCAAAAGTGTGGGCTCAGTAAACTTTTAATCTTTCTTTTTCCGAAAGAAATGAATACTTTTATTTGGCAGGGATGTGTTAAATTGATAAAAACTGATAGAAAAGGTTTATACTTTAAATAAAAGCTGTTCTTTTAAACATTTTATTCATCAAAGAATCCTGAAAAAGTCACATGTTCCATATATATATATATATATATATATATATATATATATATATATGGCAGCACAACTGTTTCCAAATAGATATTTCTAATAATAAATCAGCATATTAGAATGATTTTTGAAGGATCATGTGACAATTAAGACTGGAGTAACGGCTGATGAAAATCAGCTTTGCATCACAGAAATAAATAATATTTTAAAGTATATTAAAATAGAAACCATTATTTTATATTGTTATAACATTTTGCAATATTATTTTTTTTCTGCATTTTGATCAAATAAATGCAGCCTTGATGCGCATAAGAGACTTCTTTAAAAACATTACAAGTCTTACTGATCCCAAACTTTTGAATGGCAGTGTATATTCCTTTTTAATGTCTGCTAATGAAAAAATTGTACTTGATAATGAGTGATATATCACAACTAGATATTAAATTATTACTCTTTTTAAAGATTAGCTTTAAATTTCCATTTTTATTCCTCCCCTTCCATGTTTTTCTTCTTCTTTCTTTTCTTACTCCTCAGCTATTTGTACTCCTGGATTTCTTCCTTGACCACCTGACCTTCCCTTCATCAGAGACTATGCTAGGCTTTTTTGTACTTGTGGCCTTGCCTTGTAGCAGGCCCAGTAGGCAGACTCTCTGTTCACAATCTCTTCTTCTTTCTCCTTTTAAATGAGGCATATGACCTGGTCCAAGTCCCCTAGTGGAGAGAGAGCATGTGCCGGCCTCAGAGAATCACTAAAGCACCTGACACTTCATCTGCAGAAGGCTTGACACTTTTATTGACAGTGTCCAGCTTTTGAGTGTACAGTAAACCATGGCACAAGACCTCATGCTTGGAGGACAACTCATGTTATGGTCTGATTTTTCACTTTGTGAATACAGCCTCTTTCTGACAAGAACTGATGAGAAAATAAGTTACAGTAGTCAGAGTCTGTGTTGATGGCTCAGATTCACCATTTGTTTCAGTTTTCCGTATAGCTATAATTACCTTAACAGACAAGAACAGGAAAACAGTGCCACTCCAATCCATGACAAAGACATAAGCTGCAAGCTCTGACAGGGGCCAATATCACCAGAGTAAGTTTCTTCAGCGTGAGGCTTATTTAATGCCCAAGCCCAATCAATTTTATTGATCGGAGCAGGAATCTTTCTTTATCATATGGGCTGTTTACACATACCCAATTACACTGCCGTTTGTCATAAATTTACAGCTAGTTAATGATGGCCTCCTGTCATACTTTTACAGGGCATTGATTAAAACATTACAGCTCTAATTGAGTATGTGAATCGATCGACTCTTTGTCCTCTGAAGCCACAGCTCATCCAGGAAGAAAAAGGAGTGCTTTCTCATCCTATCTCTCTTCCTCTATCACTTTCTGTAACAGTGTTGTTTGTCCAAACCTTTGGATGAGGGCTGTATAGAGATGAAGACATATTAAGGATGAGGAGAGAAGAGGGCGTTCCTGTGTGAATAAATCACTGCTTTTCTTTTGTTCACTTACAAAACCAGTCCAGTGTTTGGATACACTTGATTGAATGCAGGTTTCTCATGATGTTTCTTTTAATTTAAAGGTTACAAAAGTAGCGTTTTAATTTGAATTAAGTTGGACCGGGTAGTGAAGGAAAAGCAGCCAACAAGTGCTCAACATAATGCATATGGGAACTCCTTCAATACTATTTACAAAGCATCCCATGATGCTTTTCATGAGGTTAGTTTGAGAAAATGCCCAGATTCTAGCTCTGCACAATCTGGGTATTTTCTCAAACCAACTTCAAGAATTGATACTTTGAAGAAACTGAAATATAAGGTCGTTCTGAATTGTTTAATTATATATATAATTTGGAAAACTTTAAAGGCGATTTTCTCAATATTTGGATTCCAGATTTTCAAGTAGTTGTCTCTTAGCCTATTGATGTCCTAACTTTCTATACTTCTGTGGAAAGCTTATTTGTGGGTATTTTCTCAAACTAACTTCAAAAAAATGTATACTTTGAAGAAACTAAAATATAAGGTTGTTCTGAATTGCTTAATTATATATATAATTTGGAAACCTTTTCCGTACATCAATGGAAAACTTATTTATTCAGCTTGATGTTGATGTATAAATCTCAATTTCAAAAAATTGACCCTTATTACTGGTTTTGTGGTCCAGGGTCACATTTTTACATTAACAATGAAATCAATATTCTTTTTATTAAAGCCAAGTATGGATCTCATCAAGTTAGTGTTTTTAAGCATTTTACATTTATTCCAAAATAATAACTCAAGGCAGTAATAATTAAAAATATATATTTTATTTGTGTACTTATGTTAGCTATTCTTTCTAATTGCTAACTTTTCACTGTTTTTTGAATTTTAGGATGATCAGTTATCAAAGCTCGGTAAATATTGGTCACAGACAGAGATTTACTTTAAATTCAAGCTGATTACTCTCTAAAAACTCTTATTTTATTTGAACAAAGTGGTTATATCTAAGTGTGTGAGTTACTTACTTTTTCAAAAATTGTCTTCTCATTAACTCCGTTATATTGTTTACTCACACTGATTCACTAACACGGAACATGCACAAACACAAGAGATGGGATTTATCGAATTAACCAATCACAGCAGAACAAAACCAGTCATATCCAATCATATCGTGATGGAGGCATTGCCTTCTCTCACGTGACTTTCCTCAATTCATTCTCAGTTACCCCCCACCAAACTCACCGCACACTTTGCTTGGGGGACCATATTTTAGTTTTCAAAAAAGAGGATGGCCCATGAGCATATCCTATATTAAAACTCAAAGTATGTAATTTCCATACCTAAACTACATATTTCACGGTCACTGTTACGCAGATTGATCATAAACATAGCTAAAAAGCTTCCTAGCACAGTGGCCATCCTTCACAAAACGTATAGGTCTATTTACCAAAGTTTTATCATAGGTAGAATGCAAAATGTTTCAATACAAGTATTTAAGTCAAATGTAATTTATGCAATATTTCAAATCTTTAACCCAGAGAAAATCAACCCTCCACAACAGTTTAAAATCAGCCCAATTCCGTGGGAAAAATGCTGGTTTGGCAACCCTGCATCCAACATGAGCTGCATCCAAAGCGGTTTAAAGGTGCCATAGAATGCGTTTATACAATATTTTTAAATTGTTCTCTGATATCTACATAGAAGGTATATGGCATAGGAAAGGGCAAAAATGTAAAAATGGTTTTACAGGTCCATTTACAACCCTAGGATTTGCCCCTGGAATGAAATGCTCTGTTATTTGGAAGCTTCATGAATATTAATGAGCTCTGCTCTAATTGGCTGTTTTTACAGAGCTCAATAGCTCGCACATGGATAAAAATATATATTTATTTAGGAGCCGCGGATAAATTAGTTTCATTACTGTGATGCATGTGCTCTGTGTAAAGTTATAATGCAGAGGGAGTGCTTCTTACCACACAAGTTGAGCAGCTTGTCAGTGATTCTCCAGATCTGTAAATCATTCGCCATCATCGGGCAGTTATTTCTCCATCATTCGCCATCATCAGCGCACTCACCTCTCTGTTTATGTGGTAAGTGAAATCCTATGTATAGCAATGCAACAGGCTAGCGCTAGCATTAAGCTAACCGTGTCCCTTGAGTGACTCGCCTTGTTTAACTGATGTGCTGACGTTACCGATGATTGGGCGATGCAAATGTTGGAGGCGTAACTATTAACGATCCCGGGGAAGTTGCGTAACAGACCTGTTATGTTGGAATTGACCTATTTTTCGGTGGTCTTTTGCTAATACTAGATTTATATAAGAAGGAGGAAACGATGGTGTTTGAGACTTATGGTATGTCATGTCCATGTACTGAACTGTTATTATTTAACTATGCCAAGGTAAATTCAGTTTTCCATTCTATGGCACCTTTAAATACTCTGCATAATCATAGCGATTCCCTGATGCATGAAAATTATTTTCAGTATTAGAATTTTTGCGGGAGCGGGATTAAGAAAACAGCGTCTGTGCAAGGCTTTAATACAAAAGCGCACCAAATGAATGGCGACTGTAGAAAGCAAAAGCCGAATTCTATTTTGGGCGATTTAGATATCCAAAAGAGGTCCAAAAAGAGGATGTATGGTCACCCTAGCTTTGCAGTCTGTTAAAACTTAATGGGCTAGGGGGAGGAGAGAGATATGCGGACTCTCGCTGTAACTTTACCTGCTGGTGTGACTGTTAGACAATGTTTCTTTAGAAAAGCGAGTCATTTATACACTATTTATTGTTATATTTTGTAATATTGGCGTGGTTTTATTTTTGTATTATGATTTTTTTTCTCATCCAATATTTTGAGGAGACACTGCCTCCCTTGCCTCCTCAAAGGAAACGCCCCTGATACAAATATACAAAATTTAAATCACTAAGTAATCCGCATATTTAAATTTTTGTTATTTAATAGTTTTAAAGACTATAACATTTTTTGAAAATGCAACCTGATTTCATGACAAAAACGTACCTGTGGCGACTTTTTCACAAGACACGAAATACGTACGGCCATCTACATTTCGTGACATATTCTATGTCAAATGTCCACTGAGTGGCGCTAAAAGCGTGTTCAGTGTTTTCCCTCAGAACAGATGAACGTACATACAGTACGTTTTATGTGATGTTGGTTTTGTATGTGTTACCGCAGCTCTGACTTGAAATGTCCATTGAGTGGTGCTATACCTCTAATGCTCTGTGACGTTTTAAAATAACGTACTATCTGCACTACACCTGATAGTTAAACAAAAGTGAATGTGACATAAAAACACAATTGCAAGCATGCCATTTTAACTTGTTTTCCATCTCTCATCTTTTAGCTCTTTCGTCATGAGTTATGTTTTTCACAGGATTCGTACCCAACGATTCTGCATTCTAAGTCCAATTCCATGCCGGCTGAGCTACCGATCAAGTTTGTTACGTCCGGAAAGCAAAACATATGGAGCTGTAATCGCAATTACAAATGCTTGCTGTTTTTTACCGTCTCTAGTGTTCATTTTGGTTGGAAACTGCAGTGTACTTACTGTATATGTATGTATTTCACGTCTTGCAAAAAGTTCCCACAGATGCGTTTTCGTCATGAAATCAGGTAGTGAAAATGCGAAGTTATTAGATTAGGATTAGGGCTAGCCTTGGTTTGAAAGAATTATATTTTTATTTTGGCATGTCCAACTATATAGATGGTCATTTAAAGATGGTAAATAAATCCTTTGGGAATGAAAGATGTTAGCTTTTATGTTAAATGATTTACACAATTGTTATGCAGGCTAAGCAGGGTTGGTTAGAAGCATGTCATTCTCTCAGACTCGCTGTGTTAAGCAGCTGCTCATCCCAGCACTCCATGGGCCACCAATTACAGACACCGAGGGCTGGACACCTGCAGCTTTTATGGCTGCCTTTCAATTAAGAGCTGATTTAGGCCAGCAATAACCCTGTTACTCTCTTTCCAATGTACATAACTGCCTCAATTAAATAATTAAGGGGCAGGGGGATGTCTGAGACATCTGAGACATTACCTTATGTCTCCTGTGACCAGCTGTGGGCATCACTGATGTCTACAGTATCTATAGGCTACATATGTGACTGCTCAGGCCTGTGGATTGTTAGACTTTCCCTTCCTGGGGTCCAAATTCAGTGCCAGTTTGTTGTTGTTGTGTTGTGGGTATTGTGAGCATGACCACGCAGGTTCTTTAGTGAACTCAAAGGTTATTAGGTTCTTACGTTCCTTATCTTGCTACCTGAAAACAAATTTGTAGGAAAGCCATTCAGGCTGTGTAAGTGCTTTTAAAAATAACCAGTAGAAAATTGAAAAATAATGATAGATAATTTCGGTCGATTTTCTTGATTAAGCTTTATTCATCTTTATAACTTGCATGACCTCAAGGTTAAGAGAGACTTATCGCAGAAGGTCATTTAGATGAAATATTTCACTAGTTGAGCAAATGCTCTACACAGTGGTGCAGAGTACACTGGGGATGTATGGGTAAGAAATTGATCTAATTATCTCATCAGACCTCAAACTTCAGAGATATTTATTTGATCTAGCACTACAGCGAAATTACTGCACATCGGCCAGTAGGAAAACATTTGTTAAGGTCTGCAAATCAAATCAAAATCAATCCAGTTTGGTGAAAGTTGCCTCTGTGGCTCATTTCTAAGGGTGAAGAGCTTCCCTTGAGCTTACCATCTAGTAGGAGAGCCTGCAAAATGGGACGCATTTAGATGAATTTATAGGCTTGTTTGCATGTGTAAGGGAATGCCAGGTCTAAGCTATGGATGGAGTTGATCTCTATGGGGCCTTCTCTGATCTCCCACAAGCATCTTTCTCACAAGTCTTCCCTCATTAAAACCCTTTCCTATGATTCGAACAAACACGATCATGGTTTGTTATCACTCCGAAACAGGAAAAGTGGAAGGTACTTAATTGTGCCACAGATATTTGTGACCCAGGATATCTTCAATTATTTAGGCAGGTCCTTATTTTTCTTCTTCTCTCCTTCCTTCTCCCTCTCTCATCATTTTTTTCGGGGTCCCCCTCCTCTCCCCTTCCCATTAAAAAGTAAAGAATAGAGAATAGATTTGGCTGCAGCATCCTGGTGAGATGAAAGTCCAATTATCTCCACAAATGAAAGGAGAAGCCTTAATTAGGACCAAACCAAATCTGCGTGAGGGGAATGTGTGCAACCATAGAGATGGACAGCCAGCCAGTCTCCTTAGCGACTGGAGGCAAAAAGAACGAGGGAGAACCGGAAAGGAGATGGAACCGTCCCCGCTCGGTGCCGGCCAAGGTACGTTGGTGACTTGAGCGCGCTGCCCAGTTGCTGAGGCCCTGAGATTACCCAATGCAACACATCCCCTATTTCCAGCATTAGCTTTGATCTGCGCTCTGCCAGCAGGGGGCCGCTAACAAAACAAGCTTTTAATGTTCTCCCCGGCTACACGCTCTATCTCCCCACTCCAGCCTTTAGCGCTCTTCACCAGCTTCATAATGCATAGCAAATTACCACGTTGCCCAACTGTATTGTGCAAGAGCACGTTTGTTTCACGACCAGAAGGTATTCTGGTCACTCTACTAACCGAGAGGCACAAAGAAAACGAGAGAGGATTTCATTATCACCGAAGCCTCGATCCAACAGCTTTCATGCAACGCTTTTCTTAGCAGCCTACACGATACCTCTCACCACTAGCCATTTTCTCCACCTCTGAGGCCATACAAAACAATTCCCTTCCCCTACTCCAGGGGAAAATCACACCTCCGTAATTACATTTACTCTTTCATATCCGCTTCATATATAGTAGATGGCCTGTGTGACAATCAATCCTTCCCAGATGTCTATACATTAGTGGTTATGAAGTATTTTTATGGAACAGTAGTGGAGCTTTGGACTGCGTAATCATCTCGTTTCGCCACACGTAGATTGGCATTTTGCTCTCATACGTGGCGGGCAGTCAGGGGACGGATAGCAACGTAGCATGCCTTCCATCCCAAACAGAGGATTAAGGCAAACCCCCGAGCTTACCTGTGGCTTTCAAATGCGTCTCTAATATCAAACAGCCCGCAGTCTCACTGCATCTGAATAATACAGGCCTGCTGCCTTTGCAACACTACGGTTTATTGTGTAGTCACTTGTCGCAGCTGAATAGTCACCGATATTCAGCAGCCAGTAAATAGAAAGGCAGATATGGAAGGATGCTCCTTTACCGTATCAGATAAATGGTTTGTTGATGTTTCACTTCAGAGAAATGAACGTTTGTTGGCTGCAAAGTGCCAGCCCGCAAGCAAACATGTCGCTTTGAGTATTTATATCATTTGATTTCAGTTTAGCTCCCAGCTAATATTAGTAATACTTTACAATATGATTTCTTGTTAATATTATTTAACTGCTTTAGTTAACATACTCACAGAAGAAAAAGCATTTACAGTGGCATGCGAAAGTTTGGAAACCTCTTGCAGAATCTGTGAAAATGTGAATAATTTTAACAAAATAAGAGAGATGCTATTTTTTAGCTGAACCCTTCCCAGCAGTGTGACTGTATGATTTTGAGATCCATCTTTTCACACTGAGGATAATTGAGGGCCTCAAACACAACTATTAAAAAAGGTTCAAACATTCACTGATGCTGTAGAAGGAAACACAATGCATTAAGAGCCGGGGGTGAAAATGTTTTGAATTTGAAGATCAAGGTAAATTGTACCTAATTTGTCTTCCGGGAAACATGCAAGTATCTTCTGTTGCTTTGGAAAGGCAGTACTAAATGTTAAAAAAGATATTTGAACAAAATAAGCAAAATTTAGATATCTTCATCCTGTTTAAAAGTTTTCACCCCCCAGCTCTTAATGCATTGTCTTTCCTTCGGGAGCATCAGTGAATGTTTGAACCTTTTTTTTTTATAGTTGTGTTTGAGTCCCTTAATTGTCCTCAGTGTGAAAAGATAAATCACAAAATCATACAGTCACTGCTGGAAAGTGTTCAACTGTGCAAAAGATGCTGGAAAACTGAAAAATCTGCAGGACCTTGAGGATTTTTCTGAAGAACTTTGCTCAGTTTAACTAACAAACAAGGGACTCATGAACAACCATCACAAAAAAAAAACAAAAAAAAAAAACAGTCGTATTAAGTATTAAGAAGGGTTCCCAGACTTTTGAAGAGGGTTATTTGAATAATTTCAGCTGTTTATTTGTTTTGTGGAATATATATTCACATCTTTTATGTAAAATATCTTACTCAGGATAGTACTGAATAAAAATAACATGCATTTTGTATGATCTCTCTCATTTTGTTAAATGTATTCAACTTTTTCACAGATTCTGCAAGGGGTTCCCAAACTTTCGCATGCCACTGTATTATTTTATTGATAAAGACTGTTGTAAATGTGTAGTTAGTTAATATTAGCTGAAGAATTGTGTTAACTAATATGATTTTTTTATGAAATGTTACTGAAACATTTAACTTTCTCTCAAACTTTTATAAATATGTTTTTTTTGGGGGGGGGGGTTAAGGTCAAATCTTCAGAACAGAAGAGATGACACATTAAACACATTAAATGTTAATGTGTTAAATGGAAGAAAATGTTAAATGGAATGGAAATAAAGAATAAGACAAATATTAGGAAAGTTGTAAGGAGTGAGATATATGAAGGACTTTATAAATTAAAGGTTTTCCAATTTTTGCAGGGCTTACTTGGACAGTAGGAAAACAACATTTC
Source organism: Garra rufa (assembly GCF_049309525.1). Taxonomy (NCBI): domain Eukaryota; kingdom Metazoa; phylum Chordata; class Actinopteri; order Cypriniformes; family Cyprinidae; genus Garra; species Garra rufa. Next base: position 21,596,015 of record NC_133366.1, on the reverse strand, counting down.
TTAAACATATTTTATATGTATATTTATCAATATGCTCAGTGTTTTTAATTGTTACACAATTGTATTGTGTGTCAATACTAAATTTTGTTTAATAAAATTGTGATTGAAAGTTGTCAGGAATAAAATGAAAGTTTGAATCACTAGGTACAAGGAAGACAAACACTGTGAAGCTGTAGTTGAATTCCAAGTGAGGTGCATGGAGAGAAACCACTTTTTTTCCCTCTCGCTCCACAGCTTTTTTTGAATGTGACAGCACAATGCCACCTACCGCTGTGACAGTGCATTTTAAAGCGTGCGTGGCATCAATAAATAATGCGCCGTGTGTCGGAGTGCAGCGCGTAATCAGCCCCAGTGCGCTGCTGCGCCAAAACAACAGCATCCTCTGCTTGATCTGCCATCTAACTAACGCACCACTTAAAGGACCACAATTACCTCCAACAATCGGCCCCATAACAGCAGCCGTGTGGCTACCTGCATCGCATGCTGTGTGGCACAGATCTGTAATGCGGACAGCCGTTTTGGCTAGCTACATTTGCTAGTTGGAGCTGTTGTCTTGCCTTGAATTTTGTATCTCTTTTTTTGACACATAGAGGTGGTTATATCCCCTTAACTTTGTTCAGATGACAGCAAGTCTGTATTTATTGGTTGGTTTGGATCACCTAGAGATGTTTCTCTGCGTGTGATGTGATACCTGTGCCTTCGGCATCTCCCCTAAATTCATGAAAAGGCTGTACTTCTAGTGAAACACTGTTCTGTGACAGAAAATCTGATGCTGTGGACTCTAAGACTTGATGCCAGAACATTTTTTTAAAATGTCAAAATATATTAATTTTTGTTTTAGAAATAACTGCATTCATTGTTTTTATTCCTATCTCCTGAGTGATTGTCAAAGAACGCTTTACTCTTCGTCTTTATCACCGAAGGGAATGCAGCCTTTTCCTCTCTTAAGTATATTCGTTTGTTTTATAATGCCAAAGACCATGTTCCTGACATGTACAGCAGGTTACATCACCCTTAAGTTTGTTCACATGACAGCCAGTCAGTGCCTACCTTTTGTTCTGTATCACCTGAGATGTTTCTCAGCATGTGATGTTATGTTAGTACCTCTGTCTTCTCTTCTAAATGCATGAAAAGACACTATTTTTGGCGCAATACTGTGATGTAGTAGCCTGCGGTGTGCGCTGAAACTTGGATACGTTCTTGAGTGAAAACTCTGAACAATTTATAGCGTCAAAACAGCGTCATTCCTTTGTGGTGAATCTGAATAGACACAAAAGCAAATACTGTGTTCAAGTGGCATATTCTGTGAAGCACAGATTCACTCAGCCTATTTACTCGATCTATCTGCATTTGCATCGTTTATTCAAATCTCCAGAGTGATTGCCGGAGAACGCTTCTTCAAGACGCTACCCATCCGTCTTGCAGCTATGTCAATATCTTTTCATCACCTGAAGGAATATTTCCTCTTCCTCCCCTAAGTATATTTGGCGTTCATATTCCTCCTTTATGTCAGATGGTTAAATTTCCACTTTTAGGCCAAACTTTTGCAGGAGAAGAGTTGACGTGAGCTTTGGGTTCTCTATCCCTGGAGAAACCTTGGCGGCTACAGGCTGTCTGAGCTGTGGATCCAGGGCTGAGGTAGTTCCTGCAGCGGATCCCATGGGTGTGGACACTGGTTAATGGACTTGGTATTTAGACACACATAATGGGCTCAGTCTTAAGGAAGTGCCGCGTTCAAACCGACTCTCATCATCGTCTCTAAGGACCCAGGCTCCGCCGTCTTGTCTTCCTTTCTCATCTCCAGGGCCTTGATCCCGACCTCCGGCTGCATTAAGCTCTTCTTTGAATCCGCTGAGGGGCTGCTCCCATCATCCATTCCTCCTGCTATCTCTCCTGCTCATCAGCATAACGTCCTTTTTAAAGTAATTAACTTAGATCCAACAGCTGGACAGGTAAAGAGCTTTAAGCTTGTTTTTCTCTTCCTTCTTTTCTTCACTGTAAGCATGTGTTTTATGATTACCCAACACAGTGAAAAGTTTAATTAGGTCAGCTCTCGAGTCAAAGACCCTCTGGGGTTATAGTGTGCTGGTCTACATTTATTTATCCATGCATTATGATAGGTCAAAGGGCCAATTAAATCAAAGGTGATTTGGCCTACATAGCATTGGGATATGGAAGGCACTGTGCTGCCCCCGGTTCCTGCTTTCTTGCTCATCCAGGATCATTATCGAGCGGACGGCTTGTTGCAGATCAGGCTGCTGGAATGCAGGGGGTCAAGCTGCTTCATGCCACACTCACAGCGGGATTACCCCTCATCCAGGCTTCACACCGAACCCCTGCATGGCTTATTTGTGTTCAAACATGCAAACGATGAATTACTGATTCTAAAACCTTGCCCAATTTGATGCAGGTTTGCTCGCTACATCACTTTAAACAAGCGGCGCACGTATGGCCTTGAAAGCAGTGTTTCCTCGATGAGTCCTAATGAACACAGAGATTTAGAGCATGTGCATGATGCTTAGCATTGCTTCCCTCCTTCCATTTTTGATGCGATCCACTCTCCGTGTTGTACGACTGCCACTATTATGATCATTGAAGTGTAAAGGTGAAGAAATCCCTTTATTTCGGAGCTGGAGCGAGAGGGTTACCGCTGGTCATTATCCCCATCCACTAAACAGTAGATCACTTCAAACGGCTGTCCGAGCTCTCGGCCAATATCCCTCTGTGTGACTTTCAAAATGCTGAATCCTCACAAGTGCACAAGGCAACATGAACACCCACACAGATCCCAGTGTTTTTTCTTCTAATGAGCATCAGCGTATCAGCTAAATGCGAGAATGAATCAAAATTACAACATTAGGGTTTGCCGTCTCTTGCTATTTCTTTTCCGCCTGACCTCCCTTTTTAAGCTTTCCGCAATTGTATAAGACTCAAGCTCCTCATTAATAGCCCAAACTTTCAGCATCCCGCAGCTAGGGACGTATTGAAACTATTTGTAATTGTAGATCCCGTTGTATTCAATTCAGTATCTCAATCCAGTCAACGAGTGCTACTCTTCATCACCAAATGGCACTACGACGCATTCGAAAACAATCCTTCAGATGGAAAACGCCGGAAATGGAAGACAAGAGCAAAAACAAGCAGGCAGACAGCGCTGAATCAATTTTATTGATGATGTGCTTATAGCTCTGCGACCGTATTTAGCCACATGTATTCAGCCTTGCTGTTTTGGCTACATGATGCTTTCATCAATAGCACTCGGAGGGCTGCACTGTGTTTACAGTAAATGAGAAATCTCCAAGTTTTTCGGTTTCAGCTTTTTTTTCCGTTCTCTCTGCTGGTTAACCTTTCCATCGAGTGGCTATTAGATTCTTTATTGTCAATGAGGCTCCTAATGTCCCTGAAGTCAAAAACTGATGATGAAGCAGCAGGACTGAACCATTAATCTCAAGTGTTTTCTGTAGAAACTGTGGCACATTTGGAAACATTTCAAATTGAAGATGGTCTTTTTTGGGAGTTTCTAATGTAGCATTAATCACAATATTCTTTGACATGAAGGAGGATCCATAACTTCCATTGTTCTCAACACTTCTTCCTAGTCTAATGAAAATGTGACCTAAGAGGGCTATTGTGGCAAGTCGGACAAACAATAAGAAATGTCTGAAGGGATTTGAGTGTACTTCTGCTTTCTTTTCACTTATGATTAATCGTGTAAACAAAAAAAAAATAACTGCAGAAACTGAAGTTAATATTGCAGAATGTTTTACTTTATACAACAGTTCTTTCTGATTCTCGGATCTGATTGGCTGTAAGAGTGTTGGCAAATTCCAGAAGATCTGGCCTAGCTGAGGGTTCTCTCAGTGGCTTCATAAGTGCAGAAAGGCCGCTGATGATCTGGAGTTCACACGTCTGAAAACGTAGACCCAATTTTTTAAAATAGATGCTATCTTTATTAACAAACTGCATGATTAATCGTGTAAACATAAAAAAAAATAAGTGCAGAAACTGAAGTTAATATTGCAGAATGTTTTACTTTATACAACAGTTCTTTCTGGTTCTCGAATCTGATTGGCTATAAGAGTGTGAGATATTCCAATGGCAAATTCCAGAAGATCATGTACTGAGTCCAACAAAACTTCAACAGCCATTTCATTCTTAATATCATTCCACTTGCGGTACTTTTTACAGCGAGTGTCATGACGGATGCCCAAATACACTATAATTTTTAAAATATTACTGTTTTTGTGTTACAGAATGTAGTTTTAAGACAAATATGCAGTTTGTTAATAAAGTTTGTTAATGCACCTACTTTTCAGACGTGTGAACTCCAGATTGTCAGTGGCCGTTCTGCACTTATGAAGCCACCGAGAGAACCCTCAGCTAGGCCAGATCTTCTGGAATTTGTCGCTGGCTCTAATGTCTCTATAGTGGTTAAACATGATATGTACTTTGAATTTAATACTGTTTAGTATTGAAAGACGGTGCGTGTGTTCATGACGGTAATTTTAGTTACATTGGCGACAAGAGTCTGTTTTACAAATTAGCTGTAAAAACTTTTAAATTAAAAATTATATCTGTTTATTTTTTCAGTTTCAACACCAGCTTAACGCAGATGAAAGGATATCTAACGTTAGATTAGTCTTTCCTGCGCGGCCATTCAAACAAATCTCTCTCATAATACTCTACTACACAGTAAGCTTTTAATACAGTAATACAGTAATAAGCTTTCAATGAAACAACTCAACGTTCGTTACTAGTTCTAAAGTGACATTTTTGTAATTAGAGTTTTGGGTTCAGCTGTTAAACTGTCAACTTTAGATTTGAATCTGTGGCAAAAGGAAGTAGTTCTGCACAACAGAGTTCACTTCGTTGTTATTTTGTTATAATGATGTTATAACATTTACACACTCCTGCCGTCGAGCTGTTGTATAAATTCAATATCACACTCGTAGACGTGAGATATGGCTGTATATCGGCACATTTCGACTGACTATGGCTGAAACACAGCAGTGCCGATATACAGCCTACTCAAGAGATATTGCTCATGTATATATGACTATTTATCAGTATTTTTGCTGATACAGTCAGATTTCATGGCTAAATATTAAAGATCCAACAGAAAATAGTTAGCCGAGGCTTTCCAAGGTGACTTCTAGACTTATATCTTACTTGGTTGGGGACATCTGTGGCAACAAATTTGTGTCACTAATAATTTATGCTACACAACTGTCTGTGCATGATTTATTCAGGACAGGGATTAATTAATACATTCAATCAATGAAGCTAATTAAGAACACAGTGGGAGCTTTGCACAGCCACAACAGCCAGCATGACCAGGCAGAGCTGCTGTATGAAGTGTGTGTGTGTGTGTGTGTGTGTGTGTGTGTGTGTGTGTGTGTGTGTGTGTGTGTGTGTGTGTGTGTGTGTGTGTGTGCGCAAGGGAGAAAAGAAGAGAAAATGGTGAGCATTTTCATTTTGATTGCCCCCTCCAGCACATACTCACTTCACAAATAAAGGGGTCATGGGCGTGCTGAAGAGGAGAGTGGACAGGCCTCAGATCAAGCACTGGTGTTTCGCTTGGCAGCTTCACTCAGCACTGTCACTCCTACCCATTTATCACTAGGAATGTCATCCTCCCTCTCTCAGTTTTCCTTACTCTCTGCTCTTGCTCTCCACACCCCTCCTTTTTTTTGCTCCGTACCCACACTGTCTCCATCCACAGGGACACGCTGACACTTAAGCACACAAAAAAAATGTGTGACACTGTGCTAGTCGTCTCAACGGAGAGCCATTTCCCAAGCAGCCCGAGCTCCGGCAGGTCGCTCAGAAAAGACGACAACGAAGAAACAAAGAATCAGGAAAAAGTAGTTCCCCTCCTGTCACTAAAGTGGAACTTTTTTTTTTCCACACTCACTTGCACTGTGAAAATGGCACACACCGAAGCCGCTTCTGTCCCTCCCTGCCTCTTCCTTTCTTTGTCTCGTTCTGTCTGCGGATGAAGAGAAGAGAATATCTTGTTCATTTTATGGTGGAGCTGTGCTCCTTGCCTTTAATGTTAGGTGCTTTTGGGCTCATAAGCACTAATTGGAAAGTTTGATTAGCGAAGCTGCATGGGTTTTCATGGCCTGCTGAGTGGACTACACAGGAGGAGTTGGTTTGAAGATCAGCTTTACTCTCATTCAAACATCCCTTTTTGTATTGCTATCTACTCTTCTTTTTTGTGCCCTTCTGTGCTATGTAATCTTCCTGTGCCTAGAATACAAGAAAATGCTATGTCTCATCCCCAAAACTGAAATTAGAAATTAAGGTGTGATATTATATATTAAAATATAATGTTTGTATGGAAATTCATAATAATAATAAAGTTTATTATTATTATTATTATTATTATTATTATTATTATTATTATTTGTTTTTATTAATTAATCATAATTGTCACAAATGGCATGACCGTTTTGCATATCCTTCCTCCATATTCTCATAACCACAGTACTTTAAAATGAAATGTCATTACTTTAATAGACTACGTATAAAACAACAACAACAAATGTTATTTATTTATTTGTTTACCATTATGTGTTTATTTGCTGACCATTAATTAATCATGAGCATTATGTGCATCCCTTCTCCTACATTTTAGACTATGGTACTTTAAAATGACATGTCATCACTGTAATGGTCTAAAAATAAAACAACAGCAACAAAATAATAATAATAATAATTTATTATTATTATATATATATTTTTTTTTTATTTGTCTTCACAGTACAGTAGATTTAATTTATTTAGCAGTCTGTTTAGAGGCATTTCTTGAGATTCATCACCATATATTTTTTTTCTATGTAGTTCCGTAGTTAATGCCAGTTGTGAGGTATTGTCTTTTGTAAAGTGATTTTGAGTGTTGCAAAAAAAAGATTGTTTGATAAACAATTTTATTTTCCAGTCTGTTTCTAGACATTTTCTTAAGACATTTCTTGAAATTCACCACCATATCTTTTTGTTTTACTATGTAGTTTCATAGTTAATGGCAGTTGTGAAGTGTTGTCTTTTTTAAAGTGATTTTGAGTGTTGCAAAAAAAAAAAGATTGTTTGATAAACAATTTTATTTTCCAGTCTGTTTCTAGACATTTTCTTGAGACATTTCTTGAGGTTCACTTCCATATTTTTTTTGTTTGTTTGTTTTTGTAGTTTGATAGTTGATGGCAGTTGTGAAGTGTTGTCTTTTTAATTGATAGTGCAAAAAAAATAAAATAAAAAAATAATAATATATACTAGGGCTGTCCCCGACTATGAATTTTCATAGTCGAATCAGAATTTTCGAATCTTTCTATAGTCGACCGATAGTCGAATCATCTAGGCCTATGTGTGTGTGTGAATGGGTTGGGAGGGGCACGACACTATAGTCAGCAGGAGGGTAAAACAATTTTTATTTTATTTTACACACTGCACACAGCAACAACTTTTAATAAAGCGACCAAAACTGCCTGCCAACTGACAGACGAACTTATTTAGGTTTAAATAAAAACACAGAACGCGTCTTTTAGTTCTAAAAACACGAGGCGCACAGCACTGCCTTTTTTGCTAAGCAACGACCAAAACAGCTGTCCTGTCAGTCAAATCAAAGGATTATAGCGCGAACGCTCTAAAATCTTAGTTTTTTGCTGTTAAGTAAACTGTCATATTAGCAGAAACCCTAAATAATACAGCTCCTGGTTACCCACGATAGACACCCAAGGTTTCTCCTCCATTTCTTGCAGTCTCCGGACTTTTTAAGCGACGGTAAACTTTTGTCACCACAACAGAAGAACCACACAACCTCTCCATTCATTCGATTGGACAATGGAAAAGAACGCGAATGACGTTGGGCGTTTTTCCGCTCAGAGTTGATTTTTTTTTTTCAACTTCAGGCGCTCAGAGCGCTCCTGCAAAAACGCGAGGCACCGGGGACGCACAAACAGAGCGCAGAACGCTCACTGCCAACAGAAAACCATTCAAAAGAGGCGCCTCCAATTGCAAAAACGCGTTCGGTGTGATCGCCGCCTAATCCCTGCCGTCAAGATGGTCCGCATCTCATCATGGATCAGGGCAAGTGAAAATTAAATCTGTCACAGGGGTGGTTAGATTTATTCACAAACACGTTAAAAATATTTATTGAACGCTTCTTTCTTTTCACTTTTGTTTTTACTGCATTATCATAATCAAAGGCTGTATATAACTTAATATAACCGTACAAAACCAGTAATTCTGTGTGCAATTAGACATTGAGCACCCCCATAATGCCAAAATGGTATGATGCTCGTTTCACCCGCGAAGATTCGACTGTGAGATCGGTGGTCGAATCAGGCTCCGCATATCGATGCATCGAATCTTCGACTATTCGGGGACAGCCCTAATATATACACACACACACACACACACACACACACACACACACACACACACACACACACACACACACACACACACACACACACACACACAACTAATAATACTAATAATAAAATTTCACCTTTATTTATTCATTTTTATTTGCACTAGACCTTATTTTTATGACCATTATACGTATCCCTCTTCCATATTCTTATGACCACAGTACTTTAAAATGAAATGCCATCATTTCAATAGACCACATATAAAACAACAACAACAATTAATAATAATAATTGTATTTATTTATTTGCACTAGTCCTTATTTTCATGACAATTATTTGCATCGCTCCACATTCTCAACTACAGTACTTTAAAATGAAATGTCATTACTTTAATAGACTACATATAAAACAACATCAAATAATAATAATATCAAATTAAATTGCGTAAATAAAATTAAAGACATTACAAATTCTGCCTTTGTCTACAATTAAGTCCTTTTTCTTAAGGTTAGATTCTTTTTTGATTTTGGAATGTTTCTAGACATGTTCTTGAGACATTTCTTGAGATCCACCACCACGTTGTTTTGTTCTTCTATGTAGTTTCATAGTTGATGGCAGTTGTGAAATGTTGTCTTTTCCACAGTGATTTTGAGTGATTTGCCACATTAATTTTAGTCTTACTACCTACTCTGTTCCAAAACCAACACCTTACTTCTGAGTGCTATATATGAAATGACAGTTGGATTGTCTTATACGATTACGCCATGGTCTCCTATTCTAAACCCAGACTCTCTGGGACGAGAAATAATGGAGAGGGGTATTTCCACACTAATCTTTTTCCTTCTGGCCCCAAATTCTTTGTTGAAAACCCTGACACTAAGGCATTTAAGCGGCTCTCCAATGGTATTCACACCCCTACTGTATGTACAGCTCTGAAGACAAATGAACAGGCCTCCCTGGCAGTAACTCAAACACCAATACACACACACACACGCACACACACACACACACACACACACACACACACACACACACACACACACACACACATACATACACACATTTGCTCTTCCTCCCCACTGTGTCTCCCATTAATGAATAGCTGGGCTTCCCAACAGTTTGCACCAGTTTGCTTCAGGTGAGGATTAGCCTGGTCAGCTCCCTCCCTTCCGCTCCTCCATCCCAGCATCCCTCTTCCATCCTCCCTCTTTCCTAAGGCCCTCTCTTTCCTTTAAAGGAATTCCCTCCATGTCTCTTCCTCTAAGCTTTTGCCAAACAAGGCTTGCTACCCATGGTTGGGGCCCTCCTGAAATTTTCGACCAATGGGAAGCTCCCATCCCGATGACGCGACGCCGCCGTTTGTGTACAGCATGGCAACAAGCATGTCAAGGCATGACCTATTTTTATTTCGGCTTACTATGAAACATGCCCGTCCCATTCACAAGTGCGTCCAAACCCTCCAGCGCACTCTTATTTAAACACACCACAAAGAGTTCCAGCAATTTGTCAGCCATATTAAATGTGTGGGGCTACAAACAGAATAAATAATGTAAGCCTAGCGATACTACAGCCGTTCAATCAAAAACGCTCTGGGAGTGAGTGGTGTATTAAGGGTTATTTGTCAATGGAAGGTGTTGCGCACATCTCATGATTACATTTGGTTTTGTACTGGCCTGTGGAATGACTTTGAATTCCAGCAGCTACAGTAGCTGTCGATTTTAAGTATTCACTTGAGTTGCTTGAGGGCATTAATATGAAGTCAGTCATGTGGGTTTCAGTTCAAAGAGATCCTTACATCCTCGGTAAGTGGTATGATGTTTTTAAATTGCATACATTGCATCAACTCTATAGTCTATTAAAGCTTGGGTTTCATTTTGTTGTACGTCTGAAGCACCAGGCAGGATAATAGATGCATAGAGCAGCACATTTTCATTTACTATTTGTCAGAATATTCTCTCAGATAAGTGAAAAAAACACAGTAATGCTTTGCAGGTGCCTTCCTAGCATGAGAGCGTTACTGTGGCAACCAATCGTGCAGTTGTGGCTGGATGTTGGTGTGCGTTTTTTTTTTTTTTTTTTTTTAAACATTGCTTTCAAGATGTGAACTGACATGCAATCATCTGTGTCTACATTAATGTGTAGGTAAGTTCGGAACTAATTCTCGTCAGGCGACCTTTTGTGTTAGATGAAGAAGTCACACAGATCCATACTATCAAAATAGGACTTTGTTCCTTCTGATTTAGCATAAATTGGGAGAAAATTTCTTGGAAAATAGCACATCTCCTGCTGTGGCCTGTGTTTGTTGCTGGGTCAGCTAGATATTTAGCTATACTATCGTTCATCTCAAATATTTCTTATCAGCCTCTTTCAGCAAAAACCTGCAAAGAGTTTTATATAGTTTCTTCCCCTAATTTGATGAAAGTTTTTTGGATTCAAACCTCACGTTCTTTCAGCATTTTCCATACCCTTATATACAAATCATAACTAATGCATATATATCTGACCCTGGACCACAAAACCAGTCTTAAGTATTATGGGTATATTTGTAGCACAAGCCATAAATACATTGTATGGGTCAAAATGATCAGTTTTGCCAAAAATTATTAGGATATTAAGTAAAGATCATGTTCCATGAAGATATTTTGTAAATTTCCTTCTGTAAATTTTTCAAAGCTTAATTTTAGATTAGTAATATGCATTGCTAAGAACTTCATTTGGACAACTTTAAAGGCATTTTTCTCAATATTTAGATTTTTTGCACACTCAGATTCTAGATTTTCAAATAGTTGTATCTCGGCCAAGTATTGTCCTATCTTACCAAACCATGCATCAATGGAAAGCTTATTTATTCAGCTTCATATGGTGTAAAAATCTCAATTAAAAAAAAAAAAAAAAATGACCCTATGACTGATTTTATGGTCCAGGGTCGCATATGTAAATATTTTCTTTATACCTATTCCAGTGTTATGCTAAACTGACTTCTCATCATATATACAGTATATGCGAAAAGCAGTATGCCAGATGTGCAATGCATAAAATATTCCCTTACTAATTACGATAAAAAACTGTAATGGACATTTAATTTTACAGTAAAATTCTGATTTTGAAAGTGAAAAAGAATGTACAATTTACAGTGAAAAAAAAACATGAATTGACATTATCAAAATTTCTTTTTATTTTCTTCGAGTATTTTCCTTCTCAGTGGAAAAGCTCTTTTTATTCAAATTGATCATAAATTCAAAAAATCATTAAGCTGCCATTTGTGTGTATTCATAAAACAAAAGATCTATTATGAAAAAAAGATTAATTATCTATTATTAATCTATTAATGTGGCCTAAGTTTAAATGTTAGTAAAATAAATATATTTTAAGTCATCTTGCTATACCAAAAGTGGACATAGGTTATAGGTTAATATATCATATGGGTAAAATGACAATAACAGCATGACAGTGATGATATAGGTGAATACTGTAAACGTTTTCTGAACGTGTATGATTTGACTTACCACAAATGTCTGCTTCTTTAAATAGATCCTCAATCTTCATCATTTCAGCTGTTGTCTACAGATGTGTTGTTGTTTTTGTCTTTTCTTTTCTAAGGTGTTAAAAAAGGAAATTGCATGCTGTAGGGCAGGAAAAATAAGATGTTACCTGTAGAAGCTTGCAGTGCAGTTGTGAAACCTACATGATAAACCATCTAAATGTTGATGTCATGCAGAAATCAAAACAGCAAAAAGTGTCTCTTGTCTTTGTGAGAGAGTTGAGATTGCATTCTTAGACATTGTGTAAGATGAATGTGACAGGATTGAAAGTGCAGTAAGTGTGGTTTAAGCAAGCAAACGTTCAACGTCAGTCTCTGGCATTAGGAACTAAATTATCCCAGTCTCTCGATCGCTGGACTCCCATGGTGCGCCACTGAAAGCAGGTGTGCCTTTCTCCCCATGGTGTCCTCATTCTCCAGCCTGAGAAACTCTTTTTAAAAACACATTTTGAGTAATTTTCCTAAGAGCTCAGCTCCTGCCAGCTGTCGGAAATAGCCTGCAAACTGCCAGGCAAATGCTGGTGGTGCCACAAATGCTGTTTCATAAACTTTTTTGCTGTACAGCTCCAAATCGTTGTCAGTGTTTGTTGTGGCTTAACATTCTTTGCTGTGATGTCTTCTTTTCATGCAGTGACAAAAACAATTGATGACACAGTGAAATTGGATCACTTAAAAAAAAAGAAAACTAAGTCAATAAATAGTTTAAATTTTGCCATGATTTTTACAGGCCCAACAATATGCAGATTTGTTTGCATGATGTCATAGACTAAATAAAAAAATTGACAACTTGTTTCTATCATACACTTAAAGGCAACTAACTGTATAATCATGCATTGATGATTAGTTGTTTTTTATTGTTTTCACAATTATCTGTCATTTTTTTGTGACTATATATTTATGAAAGCCCATTGCCGCCCCTGAATAGAACATTTTAAAAAGTAATTGCAACTTTTTATCTCACAATTCTTTTTTTCTCATAATTATGAGATATGAACTCGCAATTCTGACTTTCTCAAAAATATGTGATATAAACTTCCAATTCTGACTTTTTACTGTATCTCAGAACTGCGTCATGTAAACTTGCAATTCTTGCAATTTTTTTCTCAGAACTGTATGATATAAACTCACAAATCTGACTTTTTCTTAGAATTACGAGACATAAACCTGCAATTCTGACTTTATTTCTCAGAACTGCGTGATATAAACTCAATTCTGACTTTTTTCTTAGAACTGCATGATATAAACTCACAATTATGACTTTTTCTTAGAATTGTGAGATATAAACTTGCAATTGCGAGATATAAAGTCAGAATTGTAAGGTATAATAAAGTAAATAAAGTAAAAATTGCAAGATATAAACACAGCTAATTTAATGTATCTCAACTGTGTTTATATCATTCAATTCTGACTTTATAAGTCACAATTGTGTTTATATCACAGTTTCCGAGAAAAAGTCATAACTGCAAGTTTTTCTCACAATTCGGACCGTTTTTTGCTACTGTGAGTTTATATCACATAATTCTGAGAAATAAAGTCAGAATTGCATGATATAAACTCACAGTTCTGGCTTTTTCTTAGAATTATGTGATATAAACTTGCAGTTCTGACTTTTCCTTAGAATTGTGAGATATAAACTCTCAATTGCGAGATATAAAGTCAGAATTGCGAGATATGAACTCACAATTAATTGAATTTCTCTCAATTGTGAGTTTGTATCACGCAAATCTGACTTTCTGAAAAAAGTCATAATTATGAGTTTATATCTTGCAGTTCCTACTTCATAACTCGCAATTGTGAGTTTATATCACTATTCTGAGAAAAGAAAATCTGAATTGTACATTTTTATCTCACAATTAATAGTCGCAATAACCAAATTTTCAACAGCGACCCACCTGTGTATATGGTAATTATCTTTTGTATAAATATAATTAATTGCAATAATAATAGTATTATATATTTTCACTATTATTATTTAATATGTTTTATTTGCAAACTGACTGATATACAGTACAGACCAAAAGTTTGGACACACCTTCTCATTCTTCTCATTAGATATGAATTCAACTGAAAAAACTTGTGAAAAAATATCTTTCAGGTGGTCAAATAGCAAATAGCAAATAGTGGAGCTCTGCAGCAATCTACTGGTAAAAGTTCTTTTTTTTTACTTTTAAAACTGGATTTTCCAAAAGATGGGCAAAAATCTTACACTAAACCATATGAAATTATCCATGTTATCCCCATGAATTAAAGTTAGAAATGTGGGTCTTTTATAAAGTGAATTTTACATTAAAAAAAAAACAGTATAAAGCAGTTTTTGTATAAAAACCCATTTAAAAAATATTTATTTATTAATTTACATATATTTAAAAAATATCACTAACCCACTGAAAACTGCACAAATGTAGAGTAAAAACTTTAATAAACAGAAAATTATACAGTACAGAGCAAAAGTGTGGACACACCTTCTCAATCATTTGAATGAGAAGGTGTGTCCAAACTTTTGGTCTGTACTGTACCTTGTTGCAGTGCTGTTGTGACTAGAATAGAAGTAGAATAGAAATTCAATAAGTCTTCCAGTGAAGGCCTAATCCTTTTATATCATGGTGCATTGCTGAAAAAAGCCCCTATAGTCAGGCTAATGTGTAGTATTAGCAGTGGTAACCGCCACACATAAGAAAGCTATTATATTTGAAATGCTGGACATTGTCATGCATGCTCTCACCTAAAGCACTTGTGTTGAGTCTTCAATCTGTTTATCAAACAGTGCCGTTTCATACGGTCCAGATATGCATACCCAAAACAGCTCTTCACACATCAAAAACACAAATACGGCCATGCAGTGCCAGCATGTTTCTCCATTCCTTTAAAGTCGTTATCTTGTTAACATTTCAATGCCTCTGGGGTAGACACAGAGAAACCCTCTGCTAGGGGTTCCTGAAACTACTGGGAATGCAGATGTGGTACAAAGCCATCAGCCATCCAGACAAAAAAATAACCCTGTCCAAGACTTTTTGAGGCTTTAGCCCATCTTTGACCTGTTTCCCTGCTCGTGTAGTGTGTAACAATGTTAGGGAACCCCAAATCAAGTCTCGAGTCTTTGTTTGGTTCTCACTAATTTCTACTACAAACAAAAATCCACACAGGAACAACTTTTAATGTCCTTTTAGCACACTTGCACCTAAAAGAAGATATATAAGTGTGTGTGCGTGTGTGTGTGTGTGTGTGTGTGTGTGTGTGAGAAAGAAGCTGGGCTACCACCTCCATTAAAACAGGACAAAGGAAAGACACTCCGAGGGAGCGTGTGTGTGTGTGTGTGTGTGTGTGTGTGTGTGTGTGTGTGAAGGCGAGCGGACGACACGCTCACTGCACAAATGAAAGAGGGAAGAGGTGCTGACAAAAAGCGTCAACCAACACTGTCCACAAACCACATGCTCACCAGGCAGGACGACAGGAAGCAATAGAGGAACATCAGTGTGCTCAAAAGCAGAACGCACCCAACAGCCCTCACCACAGGAAAGATGGCACCTCCAACATGAGTTTGAGATGGGTTTGAAAAAAGGAAGAATTGAGCTACATAACAATGAAACGAGTGCTCAGATAGACTGCAAACACTTGATATGCAGATGCATACCATTTCGAAGTATATTTCATGTCACAGTTCTATTGATTTATTATTGTACAAAATATGTGTTATGTGTGCGCACACACACAATTTTGTATCTCAATTTTGTATGACATTTTGTCACACCTGCCTATCTATCTGTCTTTCTGTCAGTCATTTTTATCAGCCATGAAACTGTATGAACAAAATTTCATAAAAAAAAAAAAAAACAGGCAGAACAGATTGGGAAACACGTTATTGCAATTTTTTGTTATTAATGATATGTTTTTAGAATACTTTAGAATAAAATAATAATAAATAATATAAATTATTACTATTGTTTGTTTAAACAGTATTAGAATAGAAACAGTATAGAATTGTGAGATATAAACTCGCAATTGTGAGACATAAAGTCAGAATTGTGAGGTATAAAGTAAACTCGCATTTCTGAGTAATGTCAGAATTAGGGGTGGGAAAAAATTGATATTGCAATATATTGTGCTCTCTGTCGCAATAAATAATCAATACACTAATGGCCAATATCGATATTTTATTACAACACAAGATGATTAATTTACCCGTTGTCAGTGTCACTGTCACTACCCAATATCTACCATTCTGTTTGCGGGGGGCGCCGTTTGAGTAAATAGGGGTAAAGTGGCGGAAGCAGCGGCCAGTGAAGAACACAAGTTAACTAACAACAACAGAGAAGAAGCGCAGAAAAAAGAGAAGCGAGAAGAATGGCGGAAAATAATGAAAAACAAATCAAAGACCCACCCGCTAGTTGAGCATGCTGATCAGTTAGCGTTCCTCAAGAGGAATATGCCTTGATGTGTCCACTGTCCAGAAAGCACTTTATAGTAACTTACTACTGACGTTTCAGTATTATGGTTTACACGTTAATTAATGTCCATGTTGTTTTTTAATGTTCATTCACTTTTGTCTAGCTGTACAGTGTTTACATTTAAGACCAGGAGGCAGTGAGTTATTATGCAAATGCATATTTCTTTGCAAAATATTGGCATTAATAAATGCATAAGATTTCCTTATTATGGGTATTTTTTTCTTTTTCAGTCACATGTATCAGATATATCGTTGATGAAATTTCTTCCAGTATATTAAATATCATAGATATCGTGAATCGTGATATTATCATTATCGTGGGTCACATATCGCCACAGAATTGAATCGTGAGTTACCTGTATCGTCCCACCCCTAGTCAGAATTGTGAGATATAAACGCGCAGTTAATTTTTCTCAATTGTGAGTTTATATCACGCAATTCTGAGGGAAAAAAGTCATAATAATGAGCATATACCTTTATTCCTGACTGTGTAAATTTGTCGCAATTGTGAGTTTATATCACAGTTTTGAGAAAAAAGTCAGCACTGCGAGACATAACTCAAAATTCTGACTTTTTATATCAAAACTGTGACATAAACTCACAATTCTTACTTTTTTCTCAGAACTGCATGATATAAACTCTCATTTCTGACTTTTTCTTAGAATTGCATATAAACTTGCAATTCAGATTTTTTTTTAAATCTCAGAACTGTGTGATATAAACTCTCAACTGTGAGATATAAACTGGTATAAACTCACATTTCTGAGGAATAGTCAGAATTGCAAGATAAAAACTCAGTTGTGAGTTTATATCACGCAATTCTGAGAAAAAGTCATGACTTTATACCTCATCTGTCTATCTATCTTTCTATGTTTCTATCTGTCTATGAATTCTCACTTTTTTTGTGACATAAACACAATTCTGACTTTTATCTCAAAACTGCATGCTATAAACTCACAATTCTGACTTTTTTCTCAGAACTGCATGATATAAATTCTCATTTCTGACTTTTTCTTAGAATTGTGAGATATAAACATATAATCTATCTATCTATCTATCTATCTATCTATCTATCTATCTATCTATCTATCTATCTATCTATCTATCTATCTATCTATCTATCTATCTATCTATCTATCTATCTATCTATCTATCTATCTAAACGTAATCTATCTACGTATCAGTCTGTCTGTCTGTCTGTCTGTCTGTCCGTCTGTCTAAACCATGGAGTTTTATTTTGGTGAAAAACCTCATTACAAACTTGTGAAGTTTTCGTTTTACAATTAATATAACTGTGATATGATAATTGTGCTAATATTGCATTCTCAGGCATTATTAGAATAAAAAAAATTGGACATGGCATTGTTTCATACACTTACCAACCCTAATTTTTACTCTCATTTGGTGCTTGGTGAGTTTTAATTTTAAACCCTGTATTTATATGATTCCATATATGTTAATATTCATCAGCTCCTTTTTTTCTTTTTAATGCGCTATAATATATATTTTTGACTTTTCTCAAGGAGTATATATTTAAAATTTTACTGAAGCGGATTGTGAAAACAGATTTTTCACTTTGACGTCCACCCTGCCCCTCTGCTATTTACAGCTGCCTTGCAGGTCACATCAAACACTGAATAATGTCCTCGACATGTTCAGCACTGCTCTATTATGCTGTCTAAATCAAAAGAGAGTGCTTTAACACACAATCACAGTCCTATATTTTTTATTTTTTTCCCTTTTAGTTCTTTTGATTCCAACTCTGTCTCTTCCGCTGTGTGGGACTAGTAATGACAGAGGCGATCTCTTAATATGTGTACTAAGTGCTCCCCTACCCTTGAATACATGCATTTCCTCTTCAGGTGATTGCAGGAGTTTATCCGGAGTCCCTTCGTTTATATAGCTGGTCCCCTATGTATTTATTTATCTGTTTCCCACAGTGCTGTATTACCTGTCCAATTCTGTGGCCAGCTCATCCATCACTACTGCAGGCTGGGTCGGGCCTCTACGTGAGAGCACCCGATCATGCGACACACACACACACATGCTGCCAGGCACTCATGAATACATTTTTCACTACCATGCTCCTGCATTATGCCCAGCCCCATGTTCTGTCATTTTCCCTGTGTCCCATCGCTGTTTCCTGCTGTCCCACCACTGTAGAAAAAGAAAAACAGAATGTGGAGAATGCGGAATACACACTTGTGCTTACACATAGCAAACAGATAGCATTTCAAATGGTTTTCCCCTGATTCGTTGCATTTAATATAATATAAATATGAGTAACTAACTCCTCTGTTATTGACTCGCCATTTTTTTTTCTCTCTCTTTGTTGCATGGCGAGTTCATTTTCTCCTCAGCGTCTGGTCCAGCGCTGTGAAACATCCATAGATTCACTATTGTCTTTTTTAATTATGCATTGTTATGGAGTTATTTATTCTGTTATTTATATTAGCCTTTTTTTTGCCTCATGCTTGCTGCCAGTAATGCAAAGCCTGAAATAGGTTTGCTGCGGCAGCACGCGGATGCGGAAATGTGAAAATCAATTTCCCCCACTTCATTGTCGGGGAGAAGAGGAAAAATAGTTTATTTGGCGACTCCTTTAAGGTAGCGATATTATTATTATGCAAATACCTGCAGAGCAGAGAGTCATTATTTTTGATTGAGTTTGCTTTTCTAGATGAGCAAATCAGTGGTAATTGTGTACTCAGGCTTGGCACACAACAGGTCTATCACAGGCAGTGTCACAAGTTCACATTACCATGATGTATGGAGAAAAAGAGACTTGCGTGACTCACAAACACACACGTGGGATTGTCAGCGCACAGATTTCCACTGTAATTCTGGAAGTCCTCATGCTGCGGATTCTAGTTTAATGACGGAGAGGGATTCATTTAGCTTATCAAGAGTGAATACCGCCTGAAGTCAAGGCGACTCCTGTGAAGTCTTTATTATTTGTTATTACTACATCTTTTTTTTTTCAGAGCTCTGTTCTTGTCGACCACACGTACACACACTCCTAACTGTTTGTGTCTCAGCCAAGCCTTTGGATCTTGAATTTCAATAGCAAACCTTTTTTCATTTTTGCTTTTTTCTCTTGTTATCGAAGCAAGTCTGATTGGACCCCTGCTAAGGAGGTCTGACAATGCTGCAACATGTGCAGATGTGATATTAATTAATAAGGACTGCATAAAAAAATCTGTGTAACTGAGTAATATTACTTAACATGTACTTACTATTGCTTTAGGTTTAGCTACGTTCTGTTACTGCTATAAAATAAAGTGTTACCAAATGTATTTATTCTAATTGCATGTTTTGTCATATTACAGAAAAGCAGAGGTCCTATGGTATAACCTATTGTTTGGCTAATGTCAGGAAACAACAAAAGAGAGGACTCAAGCAACTTCATTCATTAGGCTGTAATTATCTGTAATAGCTGAGAGTTTGGAGCTCACTTGTTAGTGTTGAGCGATTTGCCGCTTTGCTCTGACATACAGAATAACATAGATGACTCTGGCCTTTAATAAATGCTGTGTGAAAGGCAGAGAGGGAGGTTTTTTAGGGTGAAACCAGGCACTCTCTGTCTCGAGTTGTGTTTTTTTTGCGCTCTGGTAGTACCCCCGCCCGACCTCTCTAACAGCCAATCAACAGCTTCACTCCGTCTGCCTCTTATTTCATATTTTCACCCTAGCAACAGGCCTGATCAGCAGCAGCTGGCAAGGCTTTTAATGCTTTTTAATGCTCTATCCGTTATTTTCCTCTTGATTTCTTTAGGTTATCGATGTTATTTGCCTGTCTGTATCAGTCACTGAAGCAAAGCACTCTGTTTTAAAGCACTCTATTAATAGCAAAGGCATTCGTGTTCATCCCATATTGCTCGATTTACCTCATGGATCATGGTATTGTGTGCGTTTTGACTGAATTGGTTGTGACAGGAGTATTATCGACAGCAACAGGAGATATGGGCTTATGAGATCTTGTTCCCTCAGGGAGGTGACTAAAGCCAAGTTTTTCTGACTCCAGTGGTCATATGGTTTTCCTTTTCCATTTAAAAACATTTTTTACCAGGAAGATAAACATGATTTTTTGAACTTGTCACATGACAGCTTATTTGATCCACATGGAATTTGAAAATCTGTGAAGCTGCTTTGAAACAATGGTTATTGTGAAAAGTGTTATACAAATAAATTAACTTGAATTTGGTGCGTATAGTCTAGAGACCCTCTAGACATTTTATTCCACCATATCCTTTGAGAGATGTAAACCATTGAATTGCACAAATTGGGCTTTCTGACAACAGTGGCTACATTTGGTCAAATTGTCTGTAAGGGGGTGCTGTGGGAAATAAAATAAAATAAAATAAAAGTTTCCAAAGGTCATTTGTTTGATGAGGTTATCTTTTTTTTATTTGTTTTTTTTCAATAGGATAAAAAAAAGTTTTAAAAAACATCTAATTAAATTTAAGGGACCAATATACTAATTGGATCAAGATCTGTTGTTTCACATTTCCCATTTTTTATGATGTTCCCCCTTTCCTAAACTTTAAAAAGTGGGTAAAATATAAATTAACCCAGCGATTGGCTTAAAAATTTAGTAAATAAACCCAAAATAGTAAAAAAAAAAAAAAAAAAAAATCAGATACATAATTACTAGAGGCCAGAGATGGGCACTCGAGTTAGTGACTTGGACTCTAGTTGCACTCGAGTCACATTTTTATAGACTTCAGACTTGACTTCATGCTCGACCTAAAATGACTCCAGACTTGACTCGACTCAAGGAAAAGGACTCGTGATTATTTAAATGCAGTCTTTTATCCTTAAAAAATAACTGATATTCAAAAGGCAGACCACATCAGCACCCTGACCACAGGCCATAACAGCAGCACCATTTTAAGTGAGCTGCACTTCAAGAAAGCAGAGCGGATCACATAAGCACTCAGTGTCGTTTATGGCAAAATATCATTCAGTACTATATACTCTAGTATTTTTATCTAAAGCCAAATGCTTTCTCTCTCTCTTCGGACGCGCGCCGAAACTAACTTTAAGAGCTGCAGATGAGACTGTTATTTTAATAACAGCAGAAACATGGTAAGCAGCAAAATAATAAATTACTTTCACTAAACCACAGCAGAAAAAAACAATGCTGCAAATCTATTTATCGATCAATAACCTCTGACTCTGACTGTTCAAACCAGATGTGACAAGACGTTTCTGATCTACATTTAGTATTATTAATCTGTAGGCTAAGCACATTTCTAAATAATCATGTAATTATGAACTTAAACTTTGAAACAGCTGGTTACCTTTCTTTTCTGCTCAAGATGAGAACATTTTGATTATTGTAGACATTTTGAGTAGATAATGCTTTTAAGTAAAAAAGTATAGATTTTAGGAGAAAAACCCTGAATAGAAACAGCATTTTTTTGTCACATGCCTTGCATGTATCTAAATGTAAAAATACCATTTTTTTTTTTGTCCGGACCTCTGCTTAAAAGAAAATATAGAGGCTGTGCCTCTTGGAACTTTAATCGATTACCCCTGACTTATATAAAAAATAAATACTTTATTTTTATGGTTTTGTAATATCTGTCTCACATATTTGCTGGTATATTTTGTAGATAGGACTCTTATTATAGAATTTGATTACAGAACATGGTAATAGATTAAAATGTAAGTAACAGGCTGGATGTACATGAATTAACTTTACATCTTAACACCTCTTTTATTTAAAAAAAAAAAAAAAAGCAGGTCATAGATCATATATTTTGTCTATGAAACGGCTTCATATAGGAAGATTTCAATGCATGAGGATTCTGAATGGGATTTTTTTAGTGAGCCATTAAATGACTTGAGACTTGACTCGGACTTGTGACCAAAGACTCGGACTTGTGACCAAAGACTCGAGACTTGACTCAGACTCCAGCATCAAAACCTTCAGACTTGACTCAGACTCCAGGTTAAAGACTTGTGAACATCTCAGCTAGAGGCATCAGCAATAATCAAAAGATGAACGTTTATTAATAAGCAATTTAACAAATGTTAAGCATTTTTGGAAGTGTGAAGCAGTAGTAATATTATCATTATATAAGTTAATAGCCATAAAAAAGTAATAAAAGCTAATTGGAAATGGCCACATTTCAAAAAAACTGTGTATTCTTAATATAAAAAGTTAAATGTTCTTACAAAATTAACAGTCAAAAGAAAGTTCTTGTTGATATCACATGTAACGCCTCAGGTGAAATTTTGTGGCAATTTTCCATGTAGAGAAGCTCTAAGCGATAATTGCTCTTCATTAATTTATTGAACATATTAATAAATGTTAATTTCCAACCTATTTTGTGTTCATTTTAAGCTATATATACAGTAATTTTTAAGCAATAGTTGAGTTAAGCAAAACTACCCAGATGGTTGGGTTAAACATTAACACACATTTCTCTGTATTTCACCCAGGGCTGGGTTGTTTTTAACCCAGCATTTTTTTAAATGTATGTGTTAGGATCCTTATGAATGTTGTGTTACAGACCGTGCTGGTAAGACGAGACGGGAGACGAACTCAAATAATAAATACTTTTAATCTTGATCTTCAAAATCAAACACAGGGAATAACCACACACGTACCAAATGAAATGACCGACAGAGAACTCAGGAAACAAACAGAGTTATAAAGGGGAACTAATCATAAAACACAGGTGACGGGGATAACACAAATGAGGACTAAACCAAATGATCACAAAATGACAGGGGGAGACAAAGGGAGAAACCAAATGAGAAACAGTGCAAAACAAAGGCAAACAAGGCTACATATAACATTACCCCCCCCCCCCCACTCCCGGTAGGCGCGTCCCGCGCCGTGACAATACTACCAGGGAGGGAGGGAGGGCGCCCTGGAGGCTGACACGGGACCAGGATAACAAAGACAGGGAGAGCCTCCAGGGCGGATCAGGGAGACAAGGCGGGTTAGGGGGATCAGGAGGCCATGGCCGGGCCGACAGTTCACTTGGCCATGGTGGGTCAGGAGACCATGGCCTGGCAGACATTTCACGTGGCCATGGCGGGTCAGGAGGCCATGGCCTGGCAGACAGTTCACTTGGCCATGGTGGGTCAGGAGGCCACGGCCTGGCAGACAGTTCACTTGGCCATGGTGGGTCAGGAGGCCACGGCCTGGCAGACAGTTCACGTGGCCATGGTGGGTCAGGAGGCCACGGCCTGGCAGACAGTTCAGCCGGCCGTGGCCGGTCGGGGATATCAGGAGGCCATGGCCGGTAAGGGAGATCAGGAGGCCATGGCCAGGTAGACAGTACATAGGACCATGGCTGGGTGGCCCCCGTGGCCTTGGCCTCAACCTTCGGCCAGGCCACGTTGGCTATGGGCCTGTAGCCCCCCCCCCCCCCCCCAAAAAAAAAAATTTTTCTTGGGGACATTTAGTGGTTCATAGGGAGGTTCTGGCAGAGTGGGCTCTGGAGGAGCGGACACCAGAGGACGCTCTGGAAGGTTGGGCTGGACCAGCGGAGGCTCTGGAAGGCTGGGCTGGACCAGAGGAGGCTCTGGAAGGCTGGGCGTAACCAGTGGAGGCTCAGGAAGGCTGGGCGTAACCAGCGGAGGAACAGGAGACTCTGGTGAGAGGATGGGTGCGGAGAACTCCAGAGGGAGCGCCATGTCCATAATGTTACTCGCATCCCTCTTGGCCGGAGACTCAGAAAGTTGGGCTGGGTCTTGACTTGCCTCAGGAAGAGTGGCTGTGTCTTGACTTGCCTCAGAAACGGCGGCCATCTTGGCCGGGAACTCAGGAACAGTGACCATCCTGGCCGGGAACTCAGGAACAGCGGTCATCTTAGCCGGAAACTCAGGAACAGCGGCCATCTTGGCTGGGAAATAAGGAACGGCGGCCATCTTGACCGGGAACTCAGGAACGAAGGCCATCTCGGCCAGGAACTCAGGAACGGCGGCCATCTTGGCTGGGAAATAAGGAACGGCGGCCATCTCGGCCAGGAACTCAGGAACGGCGGCCATCTCGGCCAGGAACTCAGGAACGGCGGCCATCTCGCCCATCTTGCATGCTGACACTGGCGTTGCAGCCATCTTGCACACAGACTCGGGCGTAGCAGCCATCTTGCATACAGACTCATTGCCGCCATCTTGCATGCGGATTCAGGCATTGCAGCCATCTTGCGTGCAGACTCTAGCGTTGCAGTCGTCGGTACTGGGCTGAGGAAGACTATGGAGCTTTGGAGGATCTCTGGATGTTCAGGGCGTGGCAGGCGGTCTGAACTGTTGGATCGGTATGTGGAGGTTCTTGGCTTCGGGTGAGCTGGTGCGATGTGACGTGTTTCTGAGGGGGTTGGACGTTGCATCGGACTTACATTCTCTATTTGTTCTATCTCGAAATTAGAGCAGTTTAAATAAAGAATGATATTGACCAATTCGATAAACGGGAAATCATGAACAGAGAGATCGCAACGAATAGTATCTTCATCCAACCCCAACAGAAACACAATGCCGATAGAGGCGTCGGGCCAGCTCACCTGATGGTTTAGCTCAATGAAATCCTCCACATACCGCTCCAACTCCCGACCGCTCTGCCTCAAACTCCACAGCCGTTCCTCAGCACTACTGTTTTGGTCGGTCATTCTGTTACAGACCGTGCTGGTAAGACGAGACGGGAGACGAACTCAAATAATAAATACTTTTAATCTTGATCTTCAAAATCAAACACAGGGAATAACCACACACGTACCAAATGAAATGACCGACAGAGAACTCAGGAAACAAACAGACCACAAAATGACAGGGGGAGACAAACGGAGAAACCAAATGAGAAACAGTGCAAAACAAAGGCAAACAAGGCTACATATAACATGTTGTTTGCAACTATATTATATATTAAACATTCACAGCACACAATGTATTTGGACATGTACTGTAATTATATTTTTATTACAGTCATAATAATAACCATCATCCTTTAACTAAAATCAAATTGGAATACAATGATCCCAAAACCAGTCTAGCTGAAAAATGGCTGTGTAGGTGCAGACCACATTTTACAGTAAAATAATATGATATTCTATATTTAATTCAGCTCCTCTAAGGCCGCTGGCTAGTTCAGCAGTCAAAGAAACCCAGATACATATAGCAGTAATTTAAACATATTTCAACATGAATACCTATTTCCTGATATTTTTCATGCTTGGAGGTTGATTTAGTGCTTGCAGATAGACACCCCCCTGTGAAACATTTAATTGTCAACATTCGTCTGTATAAAAATGAAATATAACCCGCTTTTATCTGCTTCTGAGATAATGACACCAAGTAATAAATATGAGTTCCTACCTACTTACTGTTTAAGGCTTATTTAACTTGGCTCAACTATTCCAGCTAGATGGTTTAAAAATCATATTTAGGTTGGCTCATTTCGCCTTACATTTAAAGCAATTGGCACACAATAAAAATTTAATGTTGTGTGCAATGTGCCGTTTATTACTCAAAACAAGAAAACTTTTGTTTGCGAGACAATAAATCATGCCGGATTTTCTAAATGGGCATGTAGGCTGTGTTTTCCTGTGCTGTTGTTTTAATAATGCGCTAGATAAAAAGACGGAAGGCAAATATGGAGGAGTGCAAAGTCTCAGAAGTATAGAGTACTTACGTCAACAGCTGTCTCGAGATGGTGCTTGATAGCTTTAGTCAGACTTATAGCTTTGAGCCAAGAAGCTCGTATAGGGTAACAGAAAGTTGAACACAGGGACACATAAAAGAAGTTATGACTCTCTGCTCTTTGATGCTTTTTTAAAATGCTATTTTTTAACGTTTTACGACTGCATGCACAATTCAAGCACAATTCAATGCTTGGATTCAACCTATTTAAAAGGTAAATCGCCAGTCACATTGAAGTATGTCGCCCTAAATGACAGAAAGCTGCAATTACAGCATCGCCCTAAAGCTTCGAGGCATTTAAACCCCCAGCGTAGCGCGTCGTACAAATCTTGATGTAGTAAAGCGCAACCTTCAGTTAATAACCAAGTAGTGGCCTGAGACCAAAAGAAAGCCGTTTCTCTCTTTTAAGAATGTGCATGAAATGCTGTTCCAAGTCACAGCCAAACCCTAATTGTAAGGAACAAAGTTTCATTGTCATGGGAAACCAATTCCGACTCAATTATCTCAACTCCCCGCTGCTTATGCCCTCTGTTGTGGTCGATCAAGTAGCCCTATGAGGTCTCTCTCATCTGAAGGGGTGGAAAAAAATAATAATAATTATATATATATAATTCAAAATGACTATACAGTATATGGCTCAATTCACACCACCTGCACTATGGGTGAGGCTGTTCTCCCAGCTGGATTTAATTTTCATATTCTCATTGTTAATGATCTCCAACCTCTTGAAGGTCGAAAGTGCGGCTTCAGAAAAGGGAAGTTACCGAAGCCGCTTTCTAATAAAATTGAAGTATAGGTGTCATCAGCAGTTATGTCCAGGTCTTACTTACATTGTCAGGTCTCTGTAGCCAGTGTCAGTTAATTAAGCACACCTTGAAAAAGTCATGAAAATGCAAAGCACCTGGACTTATTCTGTCATGCCAATAAAGAATATGTTGGCGTAGACGGTTAAGCAGCTGGAAACGTATGACAAACTAAAGTCATGCGTGACTGAAGTGAGGTAGCTCTTAAGTGGAGTCCTCATTGTGTTGCATTCAACGCTGTTTCGCAGTTTTAAGATTTCAAGGTCAAATTCAGAATTTGTGTTGTATTTCCATGCTCTTAATTTCTCTTACTGTGGAAATTATCTCATATACCGGCTGCAACTATTTACTTGGCCCAGTCAAAAAAAAAGTACAATAAGTCTTCTGACCTGGCTGCTTTGTTATTATATTTTAGGCAGAAGATAATGTGCTTTTGTCTCATAATAATCTCTGGCTAAGTGGTAATTGCTCTATTGATGGCATTACTACACGGCTTTGACACATCATTACTCACTTAACTACTTGACCTGGAACAAATGTTAAAGCAATTATTGCTGAGAGCTTCTCTACATGGAAAATTGCCACAAACTTTCGCCTGAGGCGTTTCATGAATGACTCTACATGTGATATCAACAACAACTTATTTTTGACTGATTTTATTACTATTGTTTTGTTTTGCTTTGTCTGTTTTAAGGATACACTGTTTTTGAAAATTGGCCATTTGCAATTAGCTTTAATTATTATTTTCATTTGATGGCTGTTAACTGATTTCATGATAATATTGCCGCTACTTGTGCACTCTTAAAAATGCTGTGTTAAATATATATGGATAAACCCAGCAACTGAGTTGTTTTGACTCAGCGGTTGGGTTAAATGCTTAACCCAACCTTCTGGGTAGTTTTATTTACACATAATTACTAGAGGCATCAGCAATAGTCAAAAGGTGACCATTTATTAATAAGCAATAAAACAAACACATATATTATTTATTTGACTTTATGTTCATTTATTCAACACATTAATACATGTTAATTTCCAACCTATTTGGGTTAATTTTATGCATCAGTTAAGTTAAATAAAACTACCCAGAAAGTTAGGTTAAACATTTAACCCAGCCGCTGGGTCAAAACAACCCAATCGCTGGCTTGTTTTTAACCCAGCATTTTTTAGAGTGTAAATATAGAAGAGACATTTGAGATGCTGGTTAGACAGGCATCAATTGTACATCAATTTAAATAATAATAAAAAAAAATCCCTAATGTTGATAAATACTGTTAAAATAGCTATCGGCCAATAACAAATATGTTGCCAATATATACAGTCAAACTAAAAAACAAACAAACTGATACTTAATAGTGGGTGCAGGACACTATAGTTCATTTACGCAAGTGAGGATGGCTAAATAAAGTAAACTTTATTTTTTTTTTTAACAAAAATTCTTCATACAGTGGACTACCAGTACAATTTATAAACAGTTTAGGATCAAAAATTATTCAGACAATTTGACCTGACCAAGTGTTTTTTCTTTAATTGCTAATGCGACCTTTTAACACCACAGACTGAACACAATTAAGCATTGCTTGGTAATTGGTCAACAAAGTATGGATAGTTGTGTAAATATTGTCATACTAGCAGTTGTCTGAATAATTTTTGGTGGATTGTAATCCATTACATACCTTTGTCCAAAGTTATCTGACATTATTAGATTAATTTGTTCGGACACATCTTCTAATCATATTATATTACCATTTTCTAAACTATAGTGAATAAACTGTGATGTGCGAAATGTTGAAGGTGTCTGAATAAATTTTGGTTTGACTGTAGTTTGATAAATTTGCATAAATTATTATAATTTATAACTCATTTAAGTTACTTTTACCCCAAGTCATTTACAAATAACAAGCTTTAGGAAATAGTAACATAATAGTTTATTTTTGGTCATGCAGCTGTTTTTATTCACAAGAATGAGTTAATATTTTAGATGTAATTAAATATTAAAGATTTAATTGAATTAATTATATATTCTTTTTTTATTATCCAAATTTAAAGTGTGTTTTGCAGCTATAATTTATTCATTCATTTGTGTTTTCCAACTTCCATTCCTCATAGGAGGGGAGAAGGCTGAAGGAGGTCACACTGTCAGACTCAGACCTCTCTCTCACATTCTGCTATTAAAATTTAACCAGCGCTCATGTCACCGCTGTTGGTTTTTGCAGAGTGGCTGGCCAATACCCTAGGGAGGATAGCGCTTGTCTGAGGAGACCCGAACAAGCGAGGTTAAACCGTGTCATCCACCCCTCGCCTCATCCGCTCTGACAGTGGATGAGGGGTGCCGGCTGACCCGACCGGTGTCACATTAATTATGGCAATAATCACTCAGTGAGTCAGCTACCCTCAAATGCAGCCCTACTAGTCTTTGTGACTCACTGCCAGCAAACCCAAAATGTTTGCATACAGTGTCTGAGATTGCCAGTGTCTTTATTTATTTACATAACAACATCTCTGTTAAATGCTTTTTATTTTTTATCTCTTCTCATGCTCAATATTATATGTCTGTTTGCAGATTTAAAAGTGTAAATCGGGTATAAAAATTTTTAAGCCTAATCTGCCTAATCTTTAATCCTTCTACATAGAGTAAAATCTCTCTTGAGTGATAATTATAACCATAAATTTGTGTTTTTGTGCTCCTACATACAGGTGAAGTCAAACGTTTAAAGTACATACACCTTGCGGAATCTGCAAAATGTTATTTATTTAACCAAAATAAGAGGGATTGTACAAAATGCATGTTATTTTTTAGTTAGTACTGACCTGAATAAGATATTTCACATAAGGCATTTACATATAGACCACAGGAGCAAAAAAATATAAAAATGACCTCGTTCAAAAGTTTACATACACTTGATTGTTAATACTGTGTTGTTACCTGAATGATCCACACCTGTTTTTTTTTGTTTTTGTTTTTTTTGCTTAGAGATAGTTGTTCATGAGTCCCTTGTTTGTCCTGAACAGTTAAACTGCCTGCTGTTCTTCATAAAAATCCTTCAAGTCCCAAAAATTCTGTGTTTTTTCAGCATTTTTGTGTATTTGAACCCTTTCCAACAATGACTGTATGATTATAAGATAAATCTTTTCACACTGAGGACAACTGATGGACTCATATGCAACTATTACAGAAGGTTCAAATACTCACTGATGCTTCAAAAGAAAACACAATGCATTAAGAGCCGGGGGGTTAAAAAAAACTCAAGAATTGGTGGGACCTGAAGGATTTTTCTGAAGAACAGCAGGCAGTTTAACTGTTTAGGAAGAACAAGGGACTCATAAACAGCTATCACTAAACAAAAAAAACAAAAAAAACACAGCTGTGGCTCATTCAGATAATAACACAATGTTAAGAATCAAGTGTATGAAAACTTTTGAACGGGGTCATTTTTATAAATTCAACTACTATTTTTTCTTGTAAACTATATGTAAACATCTTTTATGTTAAATATCTTATTCAGGTCAGTACTAAATAAAAAATTACATGCAGTTTACATGATTCCTCTTATTTTGGTCAAATAATTAACATTTTGCAGATTCTGCAAGGTGTGTATACATTTTTGACTTCAACTGTAAATCTAGACACAATCTTAGCATTTAGCAAGGATTTTTTTTTTTAAATAATACAAGCGATTGGACAACCATTTAATTCCTATCTACTTTTCATTTCTTGTTTTATGACAGAACATAAGCAAAGACAATGAAAAAACAATGACTCAAGTGGTGCTCTGGCCATTGTTTTTTGTATTGTTCTCTATAAAAACCTATTACCGTGTCCATTTATTCAGAGAAGCCATAGTCACACCCATGCACATACCTCAACTCGGAGCTTGCGCTCGGATACCCTTTTTCCTGACTTTATGTAATAGACTGAGCAGTATAAATAGCCTCTGACATTTGCAGAAATTGTGGTCGAATCAGTAGTGCCTGACTACACAAGTGAGTGCTGATGTTCTTGATGCCTTTTGCATTGAGGACTTCGTATAGTTTTATCATCCCCTATTGACGCCTTTTTTAAGTGGCACACTTGAAGCATGCTTTACCAACTGAGAAAAAAAAATAATAGCACTTTTATTCAATACAGTTCCTCACATAATAGACTGAGATGCCAGCAACTCAGGAACACATTTGTTCCAGTGCTTTAAAATTCAACACAAGTGTTCAGTCATCAATTCTCGGCTCTCTGCTTAAATGAATAGAGGAGAAACGAGATGTATATCATATAAGAAGAAAGAATAAATAAATAAATTGAGGTGAAGTCAGAGGCTGAAGCCCCGGGATACAACCCTGTGTGTGTATGCATTATAGCAGTGAGGCCAGTGAATTTAGATGAGGCGTTTATTTCTCTGACGCTGGAGGGCTCACTCAGTCCATATCAATAGTGCAGTGCTCTTTTGAAATGGATTGTTGTAACATACATTTATTACCACAAACCGAATAATGCAGTGTTCTAACTCATTGTTTGCTATAGAGTTTGTGGGTTTAGTCGGACGTCACCCTTTTGTTTCCTTTCAAACCGCAAGGTCAGTTTTTTGGCACTGCATGTTGCTGAAGAGAAGATAGGCTGCCGTTGTGAATGCGAAAGATGAATTTGCTCAAGCATATTAGTCATTGATCAAACTCTTAATAGACTGTTTTCCCCTCTCATCATTCTTCTTGAAAACCTTGCTAGTCAGTTTACCTTTGTTTTTGAGTACCAAATAATAGGTTTCTTTTCTTGGACATTGGAGTGCAGGTACCACTGGAAGTCCTTTAACCTAAGGGTCACTGATTCACTTTATAATAATTTGTTTTTAAATTTATTAATAGGCTGTACTTGCTGTGCCTCCTGCTGTGAATATAGTTTTCAAAGGTAGTAATACCAGTCGCATTGTACTGGCCCTTGACATTTTATCGCTTCACACTTACATTATGAGTCTAGATCTCAATCAAAATGTAATCAAAACTCGAAATGACCTGGAATGAGAGTTTTAATGAGCACAAGGTATTTTCAATAAGAAGAAGAAGAAGAAGAAGGAAGAAGAAGAAACTACGGACTAAGATTTTTTGGTAACAACACAAATTACTTTATTATTTTTGTAAGTAAATAAATAAAGACTTTTAATATTAATAAGAACTGAACTAAGAACAGTTTTTGGTAACAAACAACACAAAATATTTTAATGTTTCAGTAAGTTAGTAAGTAAATAAATAAAGATTTTTAATAAGAATTTTCATTTCATTTCATTTCATTTATTAAGATCCCCATTAGCGCCTGAAGTCTCAGTTGCTATTCTTCCTGGGGTCTCCTCTACATTACAACAAAAATTTACATAATTCATCATTATTCACACACACACACACACACACACACACACACACACACACACACACACACACACACACACACACACACTGAAGATAATCTTCAATAGTCTACAATAGCCCAATGCAAAGTAACTAAACAAACAAAAACTTCTATACATTTATACATATAATTCATAAATAGCTCTCCAATACAAACTATAAGGCATCTTTCCATATTACCATACTTTTCCAGTATCATGACTCTTGTGTGAACAGAAACAATTTTAATTTCTTTTGAAAACATTTTCTATTATTTTCCAACAACAAAAATCCTGGTAATCCATTTAATAAGAATAAGAATAAACTAAGAACAGTTTTTGGTAACAAATAGCACAGCATAGTTTATTATTTTAATAACTAAGTAAATAAATAAATAAATAAATAAGGCTTTAATTATTATGGCTTTAATAATTATGATAATAATAAATGTTTAGAACAGGGTTTCTCTTCTAACTTCTAATAAAGTAAAAATTAAGTAAATCAATACATTTAAAATAAAAATGGCACTTCAAATTTTCTTTTGTCTTGTTTGTATGAACTTAATAATAATAATAATAAATCTGTTATCAGAATGTCACAAACCTTTTTTAATAAAATCTATTCAGCTGATTTATCTAGATTATTAATAAAATCTACATAAATGTATATAAAAAATATCCATTTTCTAGATCAATTTTTCTATAATTTTAGAATAATGCTGAATTAATAAAGGTATTAAAATTGTTTTAAGCAATATTTGTTGTCTTTTTTTAACTTCTCATATAAATTGCGATTATGTGGAATATTTATACATTTAAAAAATTATTTTTCACATCACAGAACCGTTTAAAATGATCTAGTATTGAAATGGCAAAATAGAAAAATAAAAAAAACATACAAACAAAAAGCATAGCATGTCTCACCATATAACCTTTCGACTTCTCAATTTTTTTTTTTTTTTTTTTTTTTTTTCTGGGTATCAGCATCTTTAATAATGTACTTGTCCAGAAACTGTTCTGGATTCAACATCATCGACTAAGAACTGAATAACTAGCATGTCAAACAAAATAATTGATCACAGCTTGCCTGATGCAAGCCTTTGCAATAGGGACCTGATGTTTCTTTTTTGAGCAGTTACAGTGAACCGTTTCATAATAATACCTCGCAGCTATTGCTCTCAGCCTCCTGGAACACCTGAAATATGCTGCATCAGTGAGGCCATCTGTATCGCTTTGAGTCAGGAGCGACGGTACGTTTACACCAGCCTTCGACGGATTTTCTTTCCGGGGTCACCTGTGTGAAAAAGCACACTACGACAGATTCTCTCAGGAACAAACAAAAAACTGCTAATACTTTGCGAAAAAACTAGAACATGCTCTCTCACTCTTTCACACAAGCTCACATTCATACACTAAAACACAATAATACACTTAGTGACACACATTTATTCATTCATGCACATAAACACATACACACACGCACACACACACCAGCAAGTGATGGTGACATCTGGAGTGTTTCTGCCTGACTGGTGCTAGATTCCCAGCGTGACTGACTCTGTAAGCGCTTAAAGCCAGCCTTCTCTTCACTCCTTCATCCTGTCTATCAGGAAAATAAATATATAATAGACACCTCACTTTCAGTGCATTAGACCAACTGCGTGTGATAATCCCATGTAACGCTTAGGTTAGTGAACCCTTTAATAGGTCGACCTGATTAAGGCACAAGCTGTTGATTGGACAAATGCCGTGTCACCTTCGATTACATGGGTGTGGGTGAACTGTACCGCCGTCCTCCCTTTGTGTGATTGTGCTTGTTTGGTCCATGCTGCAAAGGGACTGTGTATTATCGTAACACTTCTGCCTCTATGAATGGTCTCTTTGTGTTCCTAATAGTGCTTATCCATTAACAGCCTTGGGTTAAGGAGAACACATTCAGCTATTACCTTTAGTCAACGTGACTTCATATTATGTGGGGAATGCAATTTCCATATGCTTCGGTGACTCGTATTAGTAGTTTCTTGTTGTCACGCTCGTTTACTTGTTTAGCCTTTGACCTCTTGAGATGAACCGCTTATATAAGTTGACTATGAAACAAATGACTCATCGGCGTTGTATTGTATTGCTGAGAGCCTGATTTGTTATTACATGTCGTCTCAGCAACAACGCCTGAGAGGAATGAAAATGGGATCCTTTCAAAATGTCATTAAAAAATCATTATTGGCTTACTTTGACCTTTCTTTGAGTAACCATGCCTCTGTGCTTAATTTGGCATACATAATTGATGGAAGCCCATCCGCATTCGGAGAAAAACTTCCACACTCAATCTCTGTCAGTCACTTGCACGTGAAACAGATGCAGGGCCGACACGTTGTTGTGTAATTCTTTTGCAATAATGTGGACAATTAACCTCAATGCTTTTATGTACAATAATTTAGTTTTCTGTTTGATTTCAGGATGGATAAAAACAGAAAATGCATCTTATTATAGTTGTTATATAACTATTGTCTCTCTCAACTTTTGTAATGTAGTCACACAGAGAGGCTTGGGGCAGAAAATCTAATTTCCTTAAGCATCTTTTGGGCAAAATTTTCTTAGAGGACACTTTCACAGGACACGTCTTCAGAATTTTAGAATCTTTCAGTAAATTGAATTTCTTTCACTTTTATCAAATCTCATATCACTACATATGAACGTAAAGATTAGTTATTCTTTTTGTTTTCTCTTGTTCATATGAATATAATAATAATAATAATAATAATAATAATAATAATAATAATAATAATAATAATAATAATAACAATAATAATAATAAATAGTAACAGTAGAAGTAATAATAATATTAATTTTAATAATAATAATAACAGTAGAAGTATTAATAGTAGTAATAAGTAATACTACTACTAATAATAATACTAAAAATAATAATAACATTAGAAGTAATAACAATAATATTAATAAAAGTAGTAGTAGTAATAATACTACACGAAGTAATACTACTACACAACTAATATTAATAATAATAATAAAAACAATAACATTAGAAGAAATAATAATTATTATTATAAAAGTAGTAGTAATAATAATATTAATTGTAGTAGTAACAATAATAATAATAATAACAGTAGAAGTACTACTACTACTATGACTAATAGTAGTAGTAGTAGTAGTAGTAGTAGTAGTAGTAATAATAATATTGTAGTAGTAACAATAATAATAATAACAGTAGAAGTACTACTACTACTACTATGACTAATAGTAGTAGTAAAAATAATAATAAAGTAGTAGTAATAATAATATTAATTGTAGTAGTAGTAGTAACAACAACAACAACAACAACAGTAGTAGTAGTAGTAATAATAGCAATACTACTACTACTTACTACTACTAATAATAATATTAATAACAATAGTAGTAATAATAATAATAATAAAGTAGTAGTAATAATACTATTAATTGAACTACTACTACTACTACTAATAATAATAATAATAATAATAATAATAATAATAATAATAAATAAAAATGTCACAAGCCTTTTTTAAATAAAATTCCTTTAGATAATTTATCTACATTATTAAAAATATTAAAAAGTCAATTTTCTAGATCAATTTATTTATCATTTTAGATTAATACTGCATTATTAAAGGTATTAAAACAGTTTTAAGCAATACTGGTTCTCTTTTTTTATTTAACTTTTTTATGTTCATTATTCATGCAGCTTTTATTGTTTTTATTGATCATTTATACTTTTTTTACATCTTTACTTATGTACATTTGACAGAAAAAAAAATTAAAGTTACATATGGTATGTGTCAACTACCAGTTTATTACAAT
Source organism: Garra rufa (assembly GCF_049309525.1). Lineage (NCBI taxonomy): Eukaryota > Metazoa > Chordata > Actinopteri > Cypriniformes > Cyprinidae > Garra > Garra rufa. The sequence continues at coordinate 21,559,996 of NC_133366.1, read as the reverse complement.
TATTTGTTTACACAAAACAATAGCAATTTTAGTGAAGCACATAATAATATGTTTTATTATAATTGTTATTATTATTAATATTATTCATTTACTGTACTATATTTATTATACTATATTTAATAAAGCAAAACTTTTTTGTTGTTGTGATTTTTTTATACACACACAAATGTATTTTGTTTGTAAACATAAATATGCATGTATGTATTGTTCACATCACAGAACCATTTAAAGTGATTTAATGTTGAAATTATCTAGTGAAACGTAAAATATTAAAACCCTAACCCTTTGCCTTACATTCGTTTTGACACAAAAAAATGTGGTAAAAAAAATCAATAAATAAATAAGGTGATTATACATTATGTGTTGACTACCAGTTTATTAAAATCCACATCAATCCAAAACAATAGACATTTCTATTACAGTGATACACATTATTATTATTATTATTATTATTGTTATTATTATTATTATTATTATTATTATTATTATTATTATTATTATTATTATTAATTTATTTACTGCATTTAATAAAGGAAACTCTTTTTTTGTTGTTGTGATTTTATATACATATTCCACTTCTCCGCCCTCCGTGTTCTAATGTTCTGTAGCAATTACTGCAAGATAAACCTAAACTTGTAAGTGCGCTGTGGTGGCATACATTTAGATCACTGCTGAGTTGCAATTACACCTATTTAATCGAGAAAAAAAGAGGAGAAAAACGAAACATGGCTAGATTAGTGGAGCTAAATCAGCATTATGGTCATCGCAGACCGAGACAACCCCCTCATTAGAGACACTGCAGCACTTAGACGCCAGTAAAGTAGGTATGCCATAACCATGTCTCCCAACTTTCTTCTAATTGAGATATCAATAATTAACAGAGTAATATACTATCTAAATAAATCATGGGAAATGCCGCCCCAAAACTCTGGGAAGAAAGTCTTACAAATATTTATCCCTCTGACAGGCAGAATGAACACGGTACACAATTCCAAAATTAACTGTTTTTTCTTTTCTTAACTTTTACTTTTGTTTCAACGGATGTGTTCTTAAAGGCTTAGCAATCATCAAATGGTGTTGGGGAGGGAACAGAGATTTTTTTTTACCCACAAACTGTGAGTATTTTACATCTTTTTCCAAATAACTCTTTACTCAGCACTGCAATCAGTCTTAAGAGCAATCATGTATGAGAGCTTTTCTCACTGTACTCAAATCTCTCCAAAAAAAAAATGTTTTTTTTTTCTTCTCAAGTGGGACATTGTGAAAAACTGTGATAAAATCACTCTCTACTTTATACGGATACACCGTGATAAAATCTCTCTGTGACAAATTACCAAATACATTTTTGTTTGTATGTGTATATATGTGTATACATCATTTTAGTGCATTGTAGGATATTTTATAAATTATATTATTTTAGTAATACATGATTTTTTTTTTTTCTGGGAATATTAATGTCCTTGACATTTTGACACACTTACAAATATGACGTCACGATGGCAATTTGCAAAATATTGTAAGTGTTTTTATTTACTTCTGTGCCTATAGAATATAATTTTACAAATTACAAAAAAAAAAAAAGAAGAATACATTTAAAAATACTGATTTGTTCATATTTTAAACTTCTGTTATTTAAAATAATTAGAAATTAGATTATTGGTATATTTATTTTTTATTTTTTTATTTTTTTATTTTGATGTTGCAGCCTAAAAAACAGTACATTATTTCAAAGCAGATGTAATTACATTATTCTCTGCCAATCAATTTTTCTTTTTTAACATAATACAAAACTAAATAAACAAAATAAAATAAAATTCAAATAATATTATTAATAACAATAATCATTTGTACAATTTGGGGGAGGATTATTGGTTTATGCATTTTAGAAAATATCAAGCACCTAATTTGCTACTCTTTTTTTGAATGCTTTATTTATAGGCATTTCTAATAACAGAAAAAAAAATGCAACAAAGAGAGACATAAACATCTTAGAATATCCCCTGTTTCCCCCTTTGTGCAAATTTGCTACTCTTTTTATTATTATTATTATGTTTTTGTTCTCTCTTCTGTCTTATTTTATTGCTTTTTAAATGTGTGCAACTAATTCAATTATTTCCCATACACTACAAAATATTAGACCCAGAGTTTTAACATCAACTTCACCCCCTACATGCATCTAATTTCTTCAAACTTTATAAATCAACATAAATTTGCAGTAGGAGGTCGTCTTAATAAGTGGCTAAAAGCAGTGCTTGATTATAGAATTATAATGAATGAGTTTGAATCAGTCCATTTATTTACCTCCTAACGATTGTTGCAAAGTTAGAACTTGAACTTTTAATTGTTAAGAAATTACCTTTTAACAGATTATTTTATCCGAGCTTTTATGATGCTGGAATGAAAATGTAAACTTTCCACATTAGAAAAATTACAGCTGTTACTCTACAGTTCTAAAAGTGTATGCAAAATCGAAAATGTAATACATTCTTTCTGCATTAGATCTAATGTGGACTTGACAGATGTGGATTCCATCAGTTGTGAGTTGACTATTATTTATGTACATATAGACTTTTTTCCCCTTTGGTTAACCTCAAAAACATTTGAATGTTTACATTAGTCTTTTTTGTGCTCGCACATTTAATTTGAAGGAGAAGAGGGTTTTCCGACAAGCTTATTTGCACTTTGCACTAATTTAACAAGTCCCAAAGTTTCTTTTAACCCTCTCTAGAAAGGTTTAAGAAAGTTCCCAATGATGTCCCCTTTCATTTTTTTCGTCTCCTTCTTGCCGATGTCATCCCTTCATAGCTTGTTCCAAATGTCAAGTGCTTTGTCTCCTGCTGCCTTGATGACAGCAGCAATTAGTCTATTCATGCTTCATTAACACTCCATTTTTAATCAGAATTAAAAGTGCGAGGGGAGAAAACACACACACACGTGCGCACGCATACTTTGCAGACATACTCCGCAAACACACATTTTAAAAGCATACCCCATGCTGTTCCTTAACCTCTCTGTGCCCAAACCTATCGAGTTAGGCAGCTATTAGTGAGGTTTATTGCGTCCAGTAATGTGTCCATTTGATTTCTGTCTTCGTTTTTTTTTTTAATAATTAAATATTAGTTAATCACTTTGAGATTCACTTCTCAGTGATGATTCCAGAGCAAGTCATTGGGTTTGACATGGAAGGGTGTGATTTTATTGTTGGGTAGGTTGTGAGGGTGGGAGAAAACGGAGGGGGGAGAGAGAGAGAGATTGAAGAGGAGGAGGAGAACATGAATAGCACTCGACCGTGGCTTTGACCTTGTTAAAAGGGAACAAGGATTTTTGGGTGCACTCATCGTAGCAACACACTCACCAAAGAGACGCGAATGGAAAGGCTATCTGGCTTTGTCACTTTTCATTAACCTCATGCCCTTCCCTCGACTGGAGGTAGACACGCACGTTTCTCCTCCTCTCCCTCTATCCTTTCTTTCCTTCTGTGTTTTTTTTTTTTTTTTGGCTGGCTTTCTGTTACCTGCACACCAAACGCTCATCCGCGGGGTCACGCTGTTTTGTAGGGAATTATTTAAAGTAGCTCATGCATTATGCTCTTTAGCAAGGCATGTCTAAAGAAATCTCCACGCAGACTGTGTGAAAGCAAAAGCTGCTGAAAGTGAACTTATATTTATACAATATATTTAATTGATCTATAATCTGTGTTTGTAAAACTTTGTGATGTAGTTTACTGGCTCCAAAAAATACAATCATATTGTAGTAAAACAGAAAGACAAACTTTCAACTTTTTTCTCATTTTTAAATAATTAGAAATTTGATTGTTAGTTCATGCATTTTAGAATATCGTACTTAATTTGCTCTTTATAATTAATTATTATTTTTATATTTATTTTTTTTACTTAAACTTCTCATCACCCATAACACCTTAAAGTTTTGCACAGCCGCTGAACCCTGCCGGTGATTAAAGAACGAGAATAATGAGGAATGACTTGCTGTGCTATGATTGGGAATGTCATTTGCTGCTTGAATGGAAATCACATACCATCAGAGAGGCTCTATCAAACGGCTTAAATTTTTTTAAATGAAAATATTTCAGGAGATTATTCTGGCATCCTCTTTAAAAAAGGCTTGACGGGATTTATATATGAATAAAAAGTGTATTTTACAAAGCTGTTTGGACAGCAGTGGACGGCTGTCTTTAGATTATTCTTCTGATGATTATGCTTGTGATAATTTAGTCTATTTCTCTGCATTAAATACTCCTGTGTAATGGTGTGCCTTCTTTGGCTTCCTCCTGCATTTTTAAATGCTGTGAACAGCATTTTATAAATGTATTCTCAACTTATTTTTCTTTAATGGCTTTAGAACAGCCATACGTCCACGTCTATAATAGACCTTTCCTTTGTTCTACGTTAGACAATTCTTTCTTTTTCTTTCTTTCTTTCTTTCTTTCTTTCTTTCTTTCTTTCTTTCTTTCTTTCTTTCTTTCTTTCTTTCTTTCTTATGGCATGTGTGTGATGTTAAAATGTATAAAATAATAATTTAGGTAATATGAAAAGTAGTCTGGGAACTCAACAACTTTAATAGTACTTAATTAAGCAATTAATATGAAAATTATAATAAATATATATATTTGATTAAAAAAAAAAATGTCCCACCATCAAAGCATTTCTTTAAATACCTAAATGCAAATACATTTGGTTAGTTAGTTTTGCAACTACACACAATGTGACTATTACATTCACTAATCTTAGAAAAAAGGTATAAATAAATGGATTAATGGATAGTTTTAGTTAGTAATGGATTTTAATGTATGTACATTTATAACACTATAATTTGCATTATACCAATGCAATACTGCTTTAAATTGTTGTTGTTTTTCCAAAAAAATAGCATTTTTGTTTTTCTGAGCAAAAAATTAATATTATACATTTTTCCCTAACTTACAGAAGACACCCACTAAAATTCAGTGTAACAAGGCACATTTATAACAAAAATCTATTTATGACATATTAAAAAGACTATTTTTTTGCCCATTTGTCAATAAGATTTTTTTTTACTAATTTAAAACACAATTAAATTGTATTCTTTTATATATTTTGATATGTACAAGTCAGAATAAGCATGTTGTTTGAATTTTTAAATTAATATTGTATTACACTGAATGACAATGTAACATTATTTTAACCAAATTTAAACACTTCATTACAATTAATGTGCTCTAATGTGCTTCTATGGACATAAAATCACTTTTTTAAATTTCTTTTGATGTGGACATCTTAACATCTTTGACCTATATATATATACGGACAAAGTTGTTCATACAGTTGTTAATGTTCTTCTGTCTCAAAACAGTTAATTTGTAAAAAAATGTTTACCTATTGTTAATTTATCTGAACATATCTGAAAACATGGTGCGAGACAAAAGATGTCAAGCTGGCTCAGGAACATCTTTCTTTCTTTCTTTCTTTCTTTCTTTCTTTCTTTCTTTCTTTCTTTCTTTCTTTCTTTCTTTCTTTCTTTCTTTTTAAGTAATATGCAGAGTAGTCGGTCAACTCAACACATTAACTTAATAGCACTTTAATAATTTATACACAAATAATATTAAATACATATTTGATAAAAAGTAGTTTTCCTACCATCAAAGCAATTCATTAAATACTACCTAAATTGCAAATTAGTTATACATTTGATTAGTTAGTTAGATCTACTACTGCTACACACAATGTGACTAGACACCATACTAAAAAAACAAACAAACAAAATAAATAAAAAAGACAAAGTTGTTCATACAGTTGTTAATGTTGTTGATGCAGGTGTTTCAAAACTGTTAATTTGTCAAACGTTTAACTATTGTTAATTTGACGTAGTGTCTGAACACATGGTGCGAGACAGAAGACATCAGGCTGGCTCAAGGACAAACAGTTAAAAAAGATAACACAAAAAGAATGTAAGAACACATTCTGTGTGAATGGCCCCTAGGTGAACAATAAATAAGGGATAATGTACAATCATCTGGTCATTATCGCAAAATAAATCTCGGTAGGGTGATTAAACGCAAAGCCAATCACAATCAAATATTCCAGAGAGCTCTGTAATAAACATGCAATATGGTGTACTGGTTTATACAGTAAGGAGTACATCTTTGCAAAAGCTGTACACATGTCTCACAAACAATAAGTAAATAAAGTTATTATTTATGATTAATTTGAACCCCCATGAAAAAAGCTTTATTTATTTACTTTATGCATGGAATTGGAGAGTTGTGCTTGACTTCTGTGCACCTGCGGTTGAAGCATCTGTCTGTGTCACCAGTATGTGACCCCGCGTTACAGACATTTCTCGAGAGTGAGCTTTCGCTCTTAATGAAATTTGAATGAAATTTCATGTAAATGACTGCGCTAATGATGTTAGCACAGGCGCTATGCATCCCTTCTGCAATTTCATCTCTCCAGACAGACATTGATGCAGCCCACTCTCCCCCTTTAATGATAGAGCACAGAGCAAATATAATCACACATGCCCCAACACCCCGCAAACATATGAGCGCTGCCGACAAACTTTATATGGCCTGGAACCTTTCCGGTGACTGAGGTTGTTGGTGGGGTAACGTGATCTATTTTTTTTCTAATTTACTGGCTCCTGTTTCTTCTTATTTGGGCTGCATCAAATCACACACTCTCCCGGCGAGAGGCAAAGGTTTGCCGTGAGTTGTTGCGGCATCCTGCTGCTTTTATGATAAAAAAGACATTGTTTCGAATGAGCTTCCCCCCACGGCGCGTTGAACAGGGTGTTTAGACTGGCACTGGGCCGCCCGTGTTTCCAGCTGCATGTTTTGACGGACTGCGTACAAGGTGGGCCGCGGCAAACGCAATCAGAGACGGGATCCCATTTCCAGCCCCAGCTGAAATTAAGCTGCAGAAAGAGTGTGAAACAGCCGAAATATTCCTGTACAAACACGATCACAGTAAAAGCCATTGACAGGTAGTGAACAATGCCAGCAGATGAAAAGGAATACATCAAAGCCTTATCTTTTATTGCTCGTAAAAACTTTGATTTCTTTTTCATATGTTGGTGTTGCATCATAGGGTCGGCTATTAACCCGTGTCATGTGCTTAAGGGATTTGTGTGTGTGTGTGTGTGTGTGTGTGTGTGTGTGTGTGTGTGTGTGTTTTTAGTTTATTTCACCGAACATACAAATTTTCCCAAATTAAAGTGCACAATCAGATGTTCCTAATAACATTCGCATTGTCCAAGCTTGACTAATGGTTCCATTTTCGGACATGAGCTCGTCTCCCTCTCTCCCTTTGTCTCTTCTGCTCATTAGAGCTTCATTATGTCATTAGGGGCTTTGGAAATGGGTTTGAAAACAGAGCACATGAGTAAGAGGAGTCCTTAGAAAAATAATCAAACTGGTAATAACAATGAGGCCAATTTGATCTCCCCATTATCCCATTTTCAGGCATGTGGATGAATAATGAAAGAGAGATGAAGGATGTTCTCCGTGAAGGGAGGCCCTGGACCATGTCCAATTGTCAAGCAGAAGCCATATGTGAAATAAAAAGTCTTTCTCAAACAGACCCTGATGAAGATGCATTTCAGGAACATGCCCTGTCTCGTACACGCATGCACAGACTTGCTCAAAACATCCTTTAATTCACTAGCTTCCATTTTTGCTTTAACCCTCTGGTCATTTTAAACAGATTAAAAAAAAAAAAAAAAAAAAAAACGCTGCTTCATCGGAATGGTCCGAAACTCAAAAAAAAAAAAAAAATATGTGGACTTGATTCAAAAATCCTAAATGGTCATAAATAAGTAGTCACACTTGTGTTGATCCCAGTCAAAAATTACCTCCATTGGAAATGAATGGGAAATACGCAAAAATACAGAGATTTTTTTGTGTACAATCCACAAATGATTCACTATACAGAAAACGAGTGCAACAGTTAAAACATCAAGAGTGCAAACTAGTATGACTGTAATACAAAGCATGTTTTTGCAAATGTGTGAAAAAATGCAGTAAAAACACAGACACTAAAAAAGAGGTTACACATTAAAACATCAAGGGTACAAAACAGACACACACACTCAAACACACACACATTTGTTTTTGTAAATTGTAGGGACTTTCCATAGACTTCTATTGTTTTATACTATACAAACTATATTTTCTATCACCCTATACCTAAACCTAGCCCTCACAGGAAATTGTGCATTTTTACTTTCTCAAAAAAAAAAAAAAAAAACTCATTCTGTATGATTTATAAGCCTTAACCTCTAAAAAAGCATTCCTGTTAATTTCTGTTACATTTCTGTTGAATTTTGATGTTACGTGTAATAAAATGTCTTTCTCTGTGTTCAGGTTTTATTGTAGTAAAATGAATGCAAATACTGACATTTCACACCAAAAAAAACAAAAAAAAAAAAAAAATCTAAACCTATACAAAAAGCTGTCTTTGAGAATGTCTAAATGTATATCCAAATCCACAACTTATTAAAAATCAGTCATTCTGTCTAATAGAGCTATATAGGATTCTAGTGGTTAAACCATGGAATTGCAGATGTTTTTCTTTTTTTACTTTAAATCTGACTTCAAAAATCGCATTTTAAAGGCATTGTCTCTATTTTAATATGAAGTACTGCCATAATTGAAAAGTAAGATAAAAAATCTTAATAAAAAAGGTATTTTCAATGGGGGAAAAAATATTACATTTATTGCATAAATATTAATTAGTATCATTAAATTCTCTCAAAATACACAAATTGTATACAGTATTATATATATAAACAAAAATATATTCCATCGAATTTACTGAAAATAAAAACAACACAGGTGTGACTTCCAAATGAACAATACCAGAGGGTTAATCACCCTCTTCTTTTTTGGCCGTCTTGTAAACACAGTAGAAAACTTCTTTCTTAGCTCTGATCCGCAAGTAAAGTGCACGTACGAGCATCAGATGCAATAACGTTTTTGGTATATGAGAATATCAGCGTGTGTGTCAGCAGGTCAGATCGCAGTGTCTCAGATAAATGCTGTTCCTGGTATATTTCCATTAGGCAGACACAACGATCCCTCGGTACAGCAGTGCTATTGAAAACCAAAATGTTTTATATTTCTTATCCTCATTTTTCCCCTTTCACTCTATTAGCATGCCCATTCTCGCTCCCCCTCTCTATCACTCCACCCACTTCCCCTTCTAGTTTACCTCTGCTCACCTCTCTCTACCTGTGGGTGGGTTTGCATTTGCCTTGATTCAAAGCAAAGCCCCTACTGTGCCCTTGAAGTGGAAGGCTGAGATTATTTTCAGGAGGAAAATCCATAAAGTTCTCCCCTCTCTCTTCACTCCCTCTCTCTCATTTTCAAAGGAAAAGACCTTTACAGTTTGTCCCTATGTCCTTAACTGAAATCCTGCAAACACCGCACACACGAAGAACACTTGGTTTGTACAGTTTGACGGCTTTTAATAAATATATTTTTTTTCTTCTTCCATACACTTTACACTGTCGTCCAGTCATTATTTTTAGTAGAATGTGGACTAGTTAACATGATGTTCTTTGTACATTTAGTGTTTGTAAGTACAGCATGGTTCTAGCATTTTTAAATGATAGTGATAAGTACAATATCAACATACACTCTTAAAAATAAAGGTGCTTCACGATGCCATAGAAGAAACTTTTTGTCTAAATGGTTCCATAAAGCAGTGTTTTTCAACCACTGTGCCGCGGTACACTAGTGTGCCGTGAGAGATCGTCAGGTGTGCCGTGGGAAATTATTCAATTTCACCTAAAACAGGCCCAGGTTTCACACTGAGTAGGTAGAAATATGAAAGATCAAAAAAATGTTTTCATTGTGTTTGTTTGATTCCTATTCAAGACACTTTGATAAGAATGACTGTATATTGTTAATTGCACTTTTTATTTGACAGAAGAAGGAATATCAGGGCTCGAAATTGCGACCATTTTGGTCGCATATGCTCCCAAAATTTAATCTGCGCGACCTCTAAATATATTTGGGAGCATTTGTGCGAGTGCGAGAAATTGTTGTAGTGCGACTTCTTTTCATTTCTTTACAAAACTTTCGCTAGCTACTGCACAGACTGCTGTGAGCTGATGCAGTGACAGCCTCGCCGTTCTCTCTCCAATATTACATAACCAATTAAACGTAATCTTTAATTCTTAGCTTAAATTCAGATGTGAGATATTAGCCGTCAATCACGTCACTGACACTGCGCTCCGCTGAAACCGAACGTTTTTTTTTTTTGCTGCAAATCTCTCTCTCTCTCTCTCTCTCTCTCTCTCTCTTTCTCTACCTCTCTCTACCTCCGTTTCGGATTTGCACAAACTGCATTGCAAGGGTGTGTGATGTGACTTGATTGTGATTTTTGATTGTGGACCATTAAAATCCCTTCACAATATGCTTATGAAGAAATATAGTATCGTGCACATTCTGTCAGATGCAATTCTGGCGCCTCCGCCTCAGTATATAATGTACAAGGCATACATTCACATCAGACTTTTCGAAATCCCGTTTGTGGTCCCCCATTTTCAAATTCTTTTGTTAAATTAATGCGTTGATGCATGATCAGCACTGCCGAGAGTTTCGTGCAATCGTCAAAACGAAACCGAAAGCAAAACACGCACGCGCATTCAAAGGCAATTTTGATACATCGCCGTCGGGTTTAGAGAGCGACTCCCCAATGTACGCAAATTAGGCTACATAACATATCTAGGCTGTTATTAGTATATGTGGGTTAATAATAGCTTCATAGGTTGTGTATGTGTCAATAGCTCTGTATCATGCTTGAAAAATTTGGTCTCTATTTGCACTTTGAAATTGAGAGAGTAGCCTACTTTGATTATGGCTGCATTTATTGTTTGCCCTTAATAGGATTAAGAAAGAATTGTGTAGTTTATTTTTTGTTATTTCTACCATAGATTGTTTAAAAATGCAGTGGTTGCCTCTAATTTAAATGGCTTTACCTATAATAGAGAAAATAAACATCTTGTTCATGTACTCATATCTTAATATATTCTTGTCCCTTGCTTAAGGTTTAAAATAAATATTTTTAAAAAAGCCTTTTAGAATCTAGAGTCAGCCCATTTGCTTGTAAAGCATCAGCAATCAGAGTCAGCCATGAAGAATTAAGTTTGGTGCATTACTAAAAAGAAATGCCAGGATGAGTGCTGGCTGATCTGCTCAATTGGCAGTTGTGGTGCTCCTTAATATTCAGTGGGTGCTCCTAAATTTTTTTTGGTGCTCCTTACTTTTTGGGCGCTACCAAGTAAAAAAGTTAATTTCGAGCCCTGAATATGAAAGATCATAAAGTACTTTTTTCTTTGTGTTTATTTGATTCCTGTTCAAGACACTTCAATAAGAATGGCTGTATATTGTAGGCTACAGAGTTACATTTTTTTACAGTTTCGATTGCTGGTGTGCCTTGTGATTTTTTTTTCAATTAAAAATGTACCTTGGCTCAAAAAAGGTTGAAAAACACTGCCATAAAGAACCTTTAACATCTGAAGAACCTTTCTTTTTCACAAAAGGTTCTTTGTGGAAAATAAGGTTCTTCAGATTATTAAAAGGTCAGCAAGAAATGGCTCTTTAAAGAACCTTTGACTAAATAGTTCTTTGTGGAACCAAAAATGGTTCTTCTATGGCATCGCTTGAAGAACCTTTTGAAGCACCTTTATTTTTAAGAGTGTATTGTAAAATGATCATTATAAAGTTTAATTAATAGTTGTTTTTTTATCAAATTTATTCACTATATATAAACAACACACATGCTAATTGCATAAAAATTCAGAAAGAGCATCATAACTATTAAACTATGTCTTGTTATCATTTTAAATCTGTACAACTTTTTTGAGAACTTTCTCAAAGTAAAAAGAGATTGGCTGTGCTTTAAATTTCAATTATTATATTCCAATTTCAAGTTATGAAGGATTTTGAAAGTCTAACAGTATGTAGTGTAAACCCTTCCTGGTTTAAATGTCTGAAAATAATTAACAGTTTAGAAACATTAAAAAAGTGAACTTTAAATTTAGAAAAGTAATCAAATGTAATCAGTTACATTACTTTAATTAATTAAGTCAAATAGTTACACCACTTATTACATTGCAATAGGGTAACTTGAAATCTGTAGCCTATTACATTTCCAAAATACAGCAATCTACCCAACATTGTTCATTGTAAGTTTTTACAGTAAAAATGTAGTGAAGCAAGTACATTATGTGCAGTTTGAAATTTATGTGGTCATAAAGGCAGTGACCTTAGAATTAACTCAAATCGTTCTTGATCTCTCTCACTCTTTTGAACGTGTACCAAGCTGCTCAGTCATTCAGAAACAAAACTTTCAGCCTCTTTCCTAACTCGCTTCCATCCCCTTCCCGTCTTTTTCAGCCAATTGGTTGAGGAGCGGAAAAATGGCCTTGTTAATCATGAATATGGAACACACATTTTCCCTCCCTTTCATACACGTTTGTTCTCTCCAGGTAGTCCGGTGTGGCTTGATTAACTTAGACTTACGTCAGGCACTCAATGTGAAGACCATGCCACTGTGCTGCGGAATACCGCTCGCGATAAGTGCCTGCTGTTTGACGTCCCGTCAGGAAATGACACAGAGCGAGTGCTGCACATATTATGCCCCCCCTGTGACTTCACTAAGGGACTGGCAGTGCTCTGGAGTGGTTGGGATGTGTCTGATATCTGGCGTCAGTACTGATCTGTCCTCTTCCCTTTGTGACATTGCCTCACTCCTTCCCCTCTTGGGCCCTGTTAAACATTTCGGCTTCGGCTGAATACAGTTGTTATGCCCACTGAGTCGAACCTTAATTGGGTACTAGAAGTTCAGAGAGCAATGAATTTAGCCTGGGCTGGATGCGTAAAGTGTATAATGTACCATTAAGGTCATTAAGGTTATTTTTAGTCCTAAGTGCCTCGCCCTTAAACTTACATTAAACTATACAGCAGGGGTCTCGAAGCAACAGCAGAGATTGTTTCTACTGTTCCAGTGTTTAATGTTTATGCTTAAACCCAGCCTACAAATCAGTGGGCTTCAGTTTGATTTTCTCTTAAGAATAAAAATTAGCCAAGTATTAATACACAGTTGTTTAAAAGTTTGGGGTCAGTGGCAGTAAATACGTTTACAGTGTTACAAAGGATTACAAACTGTCCTTTTGAACTTTCTATTCATCAAAGAATTCTGAAAAAAAAAAAGAAAGGAATGAGCAACAAATCAGCATATTAGAATGATTTTTGAAGGATCATGTGACACTGAAGACTGGAGTAATGATGCTGAAAATTCAGCATTATGTCTATTAAAGTAGACACAGTTATTTGGAATTGTAATGTTATTTCACAACATCACTGTTCTACTGTTTTTTTTTTTTTTTTTTTTTATCAATGCAGCCTTGGTGAGCATTAAAACTTTTTCAGAAACATTTAAATTTCTAAAACCTCAAACTTACACCAGCAAATGGTAGCATATACTGTTCAAAGGTTTGGGATCAGTAAGATTTTTAATGTTTTTAAAGACATTTTAAGAAGATTATGCTTATCAAAGCTGTATTTATTTGAATTAAAATCCGGAAAAAAACAGTAATACTGTGAAATATTATTTCGAGGTGAAATAATGGTTTTGTATGTGAATATATTGTAAAATATAATTTATTCCTGTAATGCAATGCAGCATTTTTCAGCATCATTACTCCAGTCATCAGTGTCACATGATCCTTCAGAAATCATTCTAATATGCTGATTTATTATCAATGTTGAAAACAGTTGTGCTGCTTAATATTTTGTTGGAACCTGTGATACTTTTTCAGGATTCTTAAATAAAGGAAAAGTTAAAAAGAACAGGATTTATTCGAAATATAACCTTTTGTAACAATATAAAGTACCATTTGAAAGTTTGTGGTCAGTCAATTTTTATTTAAATTTTTTTTAAAGAAATTAATACTTAAATTGATATAAAATTATAGCAAAGACTTGTTAGAAAAGATTTCTATTTTGAATAAATAGATTCTTTTTTCTTTTTTTTTTTTTTTACTTTTTTTTTATTAATCAAAGAATTCTGGAAAAAAGAATCACAGGTTTGGAAAAAAAATGAAAAAGGAAAAAAGGAAAAGTAGCACAACGGTTTCCAACCTGAAGGACGAAGGATTTCTATACGAAGGATTATGTAACACTGACTGTAATGGCTGATGAAAATTCAGCTTTGCATCACAGGAATAAATTAGATTTTAAAATATATTAAAATAGAAAACCATGTTTTTAATCTGTAATCTGTAAAATTTCTGTATTTTTAAATGAGAATTCTTTAAAAAAAAAAAAAAAAATCTTACTGATCCCAAACTTTTGAACGATGGTGTACATTATATGCTTTTTATATTTTATTTATTTATTTTACATTTATTTAAGCCTCCACTTATTACAAAAACACTAAAGTATGTGGGCAGCTATAGTCTAGGTGACAATAACAAACGAGCCGCCTACCTGCTTGCATCCGTCAAAAAAGTTGTATTACACCTCCACACTGAAAACTTTTTGATCGCTTCCATTTATAATCAACTGAGCTGTCAAAACTGGGAGCGCCTGTTGCGCCAATGTGTCGTCAGTTGATGTGCACCTAATTTTTTCTTTCTTTTTTTTCATCCCGCTTGTCTGATATTAAATGATTTTATTTACAAACATAATATGCATAAATTGATGTTTTTTAGTCCTTATTTTTTTAATTTAAATAACTTCTGATCTGTACATCAAAGCCAGATCATGATGTGTTTGGTCTCTTAATGGGACTGCTACCCTTAATTGGAATACTCCACTAATCATTGAGAGCAGCTATGAGGGCGAGATCAATCGAAAAAAAATGCATAACTGTGCTATTAACAGTACATTATATTGTTACCCGTTTGTGGCTGTCACAGCACCTTTTTTTTTTTTACATATCATTTGTATCAAAGACTGTTCTCTGTGGAGAACTGTAGTGGCTCTTGAGCACAGTTCTCATTTTTATTTTGAGACAGTGTTTACGTTTAATTTACTGTTGTTATTATTAGTCTTTTTCCCCTCATGGTTTCCAAACACATTGTAAATAAAACAGTACGCTTGGTTCATATTTTTTATGTATGTGTTTATTTATTTATTTTCACCGAGTGGAGAGAACCATGATTTGAAACATCCATTTTGTCGTAAACAGGATGGAGCTCCATTTTCAGTAGACAAACTCCCTGCTAGCGATCAGTAAATGGCAGTGGGAATTCTTTCATTGAAAATTCACAGCAAATGAATTGGCTGAAGACCACACGAGGCACAAGCGGCTCTGAATTAGACTGATTGAACACTTCACTAAGTGAGATGACTACTTCAAAGATCAATTTACACATCTCACTGTGTATTGATCAAACTATTTGCAAGCCCGGCATTCTCACAGTGAGCATTTCAATTAACTGTACATGAATGTAGGAGTCGGATCAGTAACATTTGCTTGCCTGGGTGGAAGGCAAAACAGAGCATTTAGGTTGTTTTTGCTCTGAGACAATTTGGGAAAGGCCTGCCTTGGTGTAGAATTGATTCGAAGCAAATTTACATCAGTGAAAAATCGTAAAGAACGTAGGTTCTAGATTCTCACTGGACTCTCTAGAGATACTTTTAGTTCAATGAAAAACTCAGTGTTCGTTCACAATATGTTTGTCTACTATAAATGCTCCCAGCAGGACAAAAGAAAAGGTTTAATGTTTCCATGCGGCCACTAAAAATCCTTAACAGCCTTGTGGCCTCTTCTTAAAAGTGACAATAAAGTGAAGTTATAGAGCAGTTCCTCATAGGTACACCAGAGACGGGTCAATATCTATTGTTTTAGCCGGTGCATTATGAAGGAACAGCAGAAGAATGCGCATAAGCCAGATCAATCAGCCAATCAGACGAAGCATTCTTCTGGAGTCATTTAACAGTGTAGCTAATGACCTAAACATGATCATTATCCTCACCAGCGATTTCCCTTTTTCAATTCTGGGAAACATTTGGTCGTCTCGGAACATAATGACGATTCAGCTAAAGATGTTAACTCTGAGTGATTTTAGTCTCGTGTAGCCAGACTGTTGACTTGCAGCAAAGTCTTGCCCTCAACTTATTCTGTCCAAGTCCCGCCCACGGTCAGGATAAAACCTCAATAAAATTACTCACAGCAGACTCCAGGAACTGTGCGGCTATACAGAAAACACAGTAAATGGGACAGTTCATCTAAATCTGAAAATGAAAATTCTGTCATTAATTACTTACCCTTGTGTCATTCCAAACCAATAAGATGCACAGCAGAGACTCACATGGAGAGAAGAAAGTTGTTATTTTTGTTTTCTTTACTTACAAAAAATATTCTTGTAGCTTCATAAAATTAAGGTTGAACCACTGATGTCACATGTACTTTTAACAATTTCCTAACTACCTTTCTGGGCTTGAATGTTGCTTTATGGAGGGTCAGAAAGCTCTTGGATTTCATCAAAAATATCTTAATGTGTGTTCCAATGGTGAGCAAAGGTCTTACGGGTTTGGAATGACATGAGAGTGAGTAATGACTGACAGAATTTTCATTTTTTGGTGTACTATTCCTTTAAAATAAAGGTTTTTTATTGGCACCTAAAGTTCCTTGAAGAACCTTAAACATCCATGAAACATTTCCATTACATGATGGAAAGGGCTTCTTGAGATTATTGAAACGTAAACTCAAAGGATCTTTGGAGAACCCCAAATGGTTCTTTAATTGTATCATTGTGAAAACCACTCCTTTGTTACCTTAAATTTTAAGAGTATGTTAAACGTGTAAAGATCTGAATTTGTGTTCATCCAAAAAGTAGAACAAACAAAATATTTTCCTGGTCAAATGAAGAAAACATACTTCTGGGAACTTTTTCACAAGACATGAAATATGTACCAATAAGTACATATCACTGAGGTTTCTAACAGAAATTAACACTAGAGGCGGTAAAACGGCGAGTACTTGTAATCGTTTTCATACACAGTTATGATTACAGCTCAATAATTACTGTTTTTGTTTTTGCATTATTGTAAGGGGTAGGTTTAGATTTGGGGTAGGTGTAGACATTAATAAAAAAAAAAAAAAAAAAAAAATATATATATA
>NC_133366.1:21454624-21542364 GCF_049309525.1 Garra rufa | reverse complement strand
AGCTCATAAATATCTAGTTTGTTGTTAGTTGTGCAACTTCGGGTCTTGTGTGCAACATGCATCAGATGGTCAGTGAACGGATTGTGATTTAATCTGTAACATGGCTCACAAGTCATCCTGTCTACTTCTTTTAGTCAAAGCTGTGGTTGTAACACTTCTTTTTTTTTTTTGGTCTCTTGTCTACCATCCACATGAGAGAATCGATGCTAAGGGTGAGTTTTCGAGGTGTAGGGATAATAGCCTTCTGACAGGCATGAGAGCAGGTAAAAGAAAGTCTCATAAAGCGGAGTCAGGCCTCTGCTTTCCTGTTTCTGGCATGTTCCACAAGCCGAGTAATGAGGTCAAGCAGCTAGGCGCTGTTACTGCAGAGCACAGGAGCTGACGGCTAGAAGCTGATGCGCTATAGACACTCATGTTTTAATCTCTCACATGGCTTCCTCCTTCACTCATTACTAGATTGACAGTTTTTATGGTTCAAGCAGGCCGCCCGGCTTTCACAGTTAGGTAATATATGCAGGCATTCCCTCCTGACCTTGAGAGATAGCTCAGCTAAATTTTCTTGATTCCTTTCAGTGACAGATTCTGCTCTTATCAGAGTGGATGCATTTCGCTGAATCGATTAGATTGTTGAACCTGTTATACTACTGATAATAAACACTTTTTTTATAGTGATTAATTACAAAATAAATGTAACTGTAATCTGTTACAGTTACTGAGAATTTTTTTATTTTTTTATTAAATCAGTTATTTATGAAAATCTTAACAATTACAAAGAGGGAGACACCAATATGAGACACCAATGTTTCAGGAGTTTAGGACACAATTGAACATGTTTATTTCGATAATGGTTTTATTTCCTGTTTGGATTTGTGTAAATGCTTTATTTTTTAAACTACCTGTTTTTATTTTACCCAAGGCATTGTTACATGCCAGTGCTTTCTGTCATAGCTATGCAAAGATTTGATTTCAAAAGCAGTATCATAGCTATTAAACTACATTTTGTTATGATTTTAAATCTGTATTTAACCTCAGAACGATCTCAAAGTAAAAAGAGTCTGATTCTGTGGTGGCTGTGGTTTAAAATTAAATTATTATAATCTTAAGTAATAAAGGATTTTGAAAGTCTGACAGTCATCAGTGTTGAGTATGATTGTAAGGTTAACCCTGCCTGCTTTAAATGTTTCAAAATGATTAACAGTTCAGAAAAAAATAGTGAAAAAAATAGAAAAGTAATCGAATGTAATCGATTACATTACTTTAATAAAGTAAACAAAACGTTGCACTTTTGTAAAATAATTAAAGCAAACAGGATGCGCTTTCTGCCATCTGTAATATGTAGTTACACTACTTATTACATTTTTAACTTCCCAACACTGACTTTTTCATTTATTAATTCATTCATTCCCCGTTTTCCCTATGTTCAAATAAAACTGTTGCGCCAATAGACCACAAAGATTTCTTTTTTCTTTTTTTTTCTTTTTTTTTGGCAGATTCACTGACCTTGTTTGAGCACATAATTGTGTTATTCTTGTGTGAAGAATTTAATAGAATCAAAAGATGTTCTGCTGGCAAACAAGTGAAAGGAATGTCACAATTCTCACACGTCATGAACAAGAGAACCGAATACCTGAATATGCATTTTTCTCATGCCCTATACAAGATAAAAAAGCCTGGGTAAATATTGCTTTGAAGGCTTGTACAATCTGTCTGCCCCATCACAGGCAATAGCTCTCGCCTATCATCATCATCATCAGTCTTGTTAATTATAATGATTTTGCTTGTGTCAAAGGTATCTAGCCCCAGAACTGTTTGCCCTGTTCCGCGCAGAAACGTAATTGTAGTTTCTGCCTCTCTTTCTCGTCTCTTCATCGTAATGAAATGTGAAATATGATGTTCTGTCAGCAAAAAGCATTGTTTTCTTTAGGGTTTATGATAGCCGGGAGGCTGTGTTCAGACAAAAACTCGCTCAGGGCTTTTTGACTAACTTGATGGAATAGATGGTCTGTCCGACTGCTTGCCCACATCAATAGGTATTCTGATGCTCAAGGTCCTGTAAATGCTTTAGCACAAAAGCCATTAAAATCCTACTTCTGCTGTGGGAGAAAGTATTTTTTCTTGTACTCAGGGCCCTCATCGCTTTCCCAAGCCCGTTTTTTTTTTTTTTTTTTTGCCTGCGCGCTCGTGTTTTTTCGTCACATTGAGTTGCTTTTACACTGCAACATTAATGACAGTGAACTACGTTTGAACTCCGTGTTCTGCTCTGACATTTTTTCCCAAGTCCTGCAACCCAGACTGTTTGCATAAAGTGCCTTCAGAGTGTCATATTTCAAATAGACAGAGTGTCTATCATTAAATAATTCATCTGTGTGCAGATGTCTTGACATGGCAATTAATATTTATTGAATTAAAAACCCTGCAAGAGCAGCCGTCTGAGTCTCCCCCACCTTTTTTTGGAAAGAAAAGCAGAGGCGAAGAAATAGATTGTGAAATCTAATCATTTGTTTTATCTGTCATACTTCATTTTTCCTCTGAGCGCACACTCGATGTTTTAACATCAACATTATGGTGTTTGTTATGTTATGTTCTGTTTGATCAAGATTACAGCTGTTTTCTGTTATTTCGTTTTACACCTTACATTTGAGAACAATTTCACCTCATGGTCGTCTGGTTTCAATTAGTGACTTCTTGAAGGTCCTGGGAGGGGCTAATAGCTCAATTACAAAAATAAAAAAGAGAATGAAATCACATATTACTTCAATCCATCCCCTGCTGTGTTTTCATAACCTAAGTTGAAAACAGCCGCAGTATGCTCTGTCTTAATGCTTAAATTTCCCTTCTTAGAGGAAACTCTTTAGGATTTAAGTACTGGACAGGCAACTGTAAAATGTAACTGGTTTTGACTAATGTTACAGTTACAAAATTGTGTTATTTTTGTACACAGGTAATATTAATACTGTGTAGTAATAGTAATTTATTTTAATAGTGTTTAATAGTTAATAATAATAATAATATACATCACCAGTCAAAAGTTTTTGAACAGTATTTGTAATGGTTTTTTTTTAAAGAAGTCTCTTCTGCTCACCAAGCCTGCATTCATTTGATCCAAAGTACAGCAAAAACAGTAAAATTGTAAAATATTTTTACTATTTAAAATAACTGGTTTCTATTTAAATATATTTTAAAATGTAATTTATTTGTGTGATTAAATCTACATTTTCAGCATCATTACTCCAGCCTTCAGTGTCACATGATCCTTCAGAAATCATTCTAATATGCTGATTTGCTGTTCCTTCATTATTATTATTATTATTATTATTAGTGTAAGTATTATTATCAATATTTAAAACAGTTTCATGATTCTTTGATGAATAGAAAAATCCAAATATCAGCATTTATCTGAAATAAAAAGTTTTGGAACATTATACACTATACCATTTCAAAGCTTGGAATCATTATATATAATGACTATATATATATATATATATATATATAGAAATTGATCAAAAGAGATGATAAAGACATTTATAATATTACAAAAGATTTATATTTCAGATAAATGGTGTTCTTCTGATCTTTCTATTCATCAAAGAAACCTGAATTTTAATTCTACTCAGCGTTTTCAACATGATAAAATAATAAATGATTTTTGAGCAGCAAATCAGAATATTAGAATGATTTCTGAAGGATCGTTTGACTGGAGTAATAATGCTAAAAATTCAGCTTCAAAATCACAGGAATAAATTACATTTTAGAATATATTCCAATAGTAATCAGTTATTTCAAATACTAAAAATATTTTAAAATGTAACTGTTATTGCTGTACTTTGGATCAATAAATGCAGGCTTGGTGAGCAGAAGAAACTTTTTTTAAAACATAAAGCTTTTGACTGGGTATTTTTTTAAACTCTTACCATTGCCAAGTAAAGTTGCTTCTAGTGGTTATGTGGCAACAATTACAGTGATTTATTGTAGTGCTAATATATGTAATATTCATAATTCATACTTACATTCTAATTATAATGATGACAAGAAAGAGAATAGCAACATCAGTTGTTTTAAATGCATTACACAAGGTTAACAAAGCATCCTGACCACAGTGAACTGCGCTTTTGAATTTTAAAATCATAATTACTAAAGTAAAAAAAAAGGAATAATACTACTAATAGGATAATTCATTGCAATTTGCGAACGCACAAATAGCATATAATCTAACCACACCCTTACCTATCAGTTCGTCTATTCAGCACTTTAATTCTAATTGGCCCTTTAAGGGAGAACAAAGTTCATAAGGTCATAAGCTATTTTTATAGTAAAGTGCTTTGGAAGAAGCTTTTTTTCCTTATCCCTCCTGTCTAATATGACAGAGCGTCTTCCGCATCATTACATCCCCCAGACAGTCATCAGCGCGGGGAGTAAGAGTTGGCTGTGGGGAAATTAGATTGCAAAGCTCCCTCTCCTCCCGCTTCCCGGGCCTTTTTTGGGCTAAATACCTGATTATCCCACATTTAGGAGTGTGGGGAAAAAGAAGAAAAAAAAACAGCAGCTGGATTGTAATCAATCCTTTTAAAAAGTGCAGCTTGCACGGCACTTCTCTCCAGCAGGATAAATGTGACACAGAGGCCTCCGATTCCGCTCCCCTGATGAATCGCTCCCCGCTTAATGATTACGGGAATTGTCATCGACTGATCATCAGTCTCCATTTATTTCAAATCAACGTCAGGAGTTTGTAGGGCCCCGAACGAGTGTGTGTGTGTGTGTGTGTGTGTGAGTATGTTTTCTCTAGATTGCCTCTTCTCATCTGCACCGCTCCATAAGGAGCGTCAGAGCGGGGTCATGTATCATACCAGTGTGTGTGTGTGTGTGTGTGTGTGTGTGTGTGTATGCTCGTGGTGGGATGGTAGAGTGCAGACCCCCCTACTGTCATTTGCCCCCTGAGTGGTGCTGTTTTAGGAGCCCCACTGAACATCTCATCTCCGCCTTCTCAACAGTAATAGTTCTTTTGACACAGACTCCAATATTCTCTGTACTTTTACAAACACAAGTATTACATACTGCACTTTTTGGGTGGATTTGTACACTTTAGCTATAAAGATTAAATGCCAGTCTTTTTCTTTTTTATTGCAATTTGTATGAAAAAATATATATATACATATGTACGTCAGTATATACCTAAATACGTAATTCTTTGTTTGGATATGTTTGGATAGACACTAAAAAAGACATAATATTGACAGCATCTAAAATGCTTTTTTGACCTTTTTACACACACACACACACACACACACACACACACACACACACACACACACACACACACACACACACACACGTATTATATTATATTATATTATATTTATTATATTATATTATATTATATTAATGTTATTATATGTTATTATATTATATGACTTTGGTACAAATCTTTGCAAGAGTTTTTGTCTATAAAAACCTACTGCAATTTACACTTCCAGTCAATTTTTAAAATAACTGTTTTCTGTTTGTATATATTTTAAAATATAATTTATTCCTGGGATTTCAAAGCTGTATTTTAGCATCAATTCTCCAGTCACATGATCCTTCAGAAATCATTCTAATATTCTGATTTCCTGCTAAAAAAAACATTTATTATTATTAATTATTTATTTAGTATTATGTTGAAAACAGCTGAGTTGAATTTTTTTACAGGTTTATTTGATGAATATAAAGTTCAGAAGAACAGCATTTATCTGAAATAGAATTTTTTTTTGTAACATTATAAATGTCTGTATCATCATTTTGATCAATTGAAAGCATCCTTGCTAAATAAAAGTATTAATTAGTGAATTTTTATTTCAGATACATGCTGACCTTTCTTACTATTATTATATATTAACGAATCCTGGAAAAAATACTCAACTGTTTTAAATATTGATAATAATAAATAAATAAATAAATCTTGAATATTAAATCAGCATATTAAAGTGTTTTCTAAAAGGACCGTATGACACTGAAGATTGGAGCAATGATGCTGAAAATTTAGCTTTGATCATAGGAATAAATTACATTTTAAAATATATCCAAATAGAAAGCAATTTTAAATAGTAAAAATATGTCACAATATTACTGCTTTTGCTGTATTTTAGATCAAATAAATGCAGTCTTGGTGAGCAGAAGACACATCTTTAAAAAAAAAAAAAACATAACAAATCGTACCGTTCAAAAACTTTTGACTGGTAGTGTATTTACTAACTAAAATGCGTTATAAATGCAATACAATAAACCTATAAACATATTACCTCAAAGTATTTGTAAACATTTTAATGTTGTTTGTCTATAAAAGCATTTAATGCTTTTTTGTGTAAATGTCTATGCAAATATTAAAATGTGCATGTACTACTGTACAACCCACTATACAAATATCTAATAAGTATCACTTTGATTTATATAATTTTAGCTCTAAGTATTAGGTGACAGCCAATCAGTGGAAGATAATCTTCTTTATTTGTTCTGTTTCTCATTGACACACACTCACACACTAATAGTTAATCACCCGGTGTCTATGGCTGTGACACTCTCCTGTCCGCTGTTTGCTTTCTTCTCTTATAGCAAGGCTGTAGTTAATACCCAGTGCTCGGTCCACAGTGCTGACATTAAGCAGACTCCAGTCTGTGTTCCAGGGTTAAGATAGATTAAAGCAAAGAGCTCCTTCTACACCGCTTTGTGGTCCAGATTTTCTCCATTAGTCTGTGGGCCTTTCACCTCAAGGCCTCATGTGAGAAGTGCGTCACCTGAATATTTGATCTGTAGGCCAAAAATCCCTCATGCAAGGAATTAAGCAGTGTGTCTTAACTTCTGCAATGTAATAAATGTATACTCATGCAACGTGTTGAAAGTCAATCCTTTAAGAACCTTTCATGACAAAGTCAAACGCCTGTCTGTTCTATAACCATTCTGACTATTCTGAAATCAGACCAGGAACATTTACAGCTGCAAAGAAAAATGTATTAAAACTTACATATGCTCAACTTTGTTAATAACTTTATTTGCCATTTTAATGTAACTGTTTCAATCTGTGCTTTTATTGAGTTGATGATAAAGTGCTTATTAAATCAATTTTCAGTAGATTTAAATTAAATTAAATTAAATCAAAGGTCAGTAGCAAAAACATCTTACACATGAATATGATTGAATAATTGAGTTCATAAAGTGCTGAATTATATATGGAATCTGCTATAAATAGCTGTTACACTGCAAAAAATGCTTTTGTTACTTGTCTGGTTTCCAGCCAAAATATCTAAAAATTCTTAAATCAAGAAGGATTTTCTAGACGAGTACAAATTATTGTCTTGTTTTCTGAAGAAAAATTTAATTAAAAAAAATTCAAAATTAAGTGAGTTAGAACAAGCAAAATAATCTACCAATGGGGTAAGCAAAAAAAAACATTCTTTTTCTTACCCCATTGGCAGATTATTTTTGCTTGTTTCAAGCAAAAACACACTTAGACAATAATTGTTACTCGTCTAGAAAATCCTTCTTGATTTAAAAATCTTTAGATATTTTGGCTGAAAACAAGACAACAAATCTAAGGAAAAAAAGGAACATGTTAAATTACAATGTAAAATGTATATATTTTAAACATGCATTATTGTGCTTGTAAGGGTGTGGAGAAAAAAAAACTATTGTAAATATTGTTTCACACAGGTGTGGATTTTTCCATTTAGTTACTGAATTCTTGACTTCAATTACTGTATTTTCATAATTTCTGGTTTGGGCCCAAATGTGTGGTGAAAGGAAACAACTGCAGCTTCAGATCCTCATTGGCACGACTAAATATGTGGCTCTGGACATGACTGAAAGTTAAAATTTATTGGCACATTTTTATTGGCAGGGAATAAGGACATACAACTGAAAAAAGCTTTATCGTTGGGCAGATATCTGTCCCCGGTGTGAATGGATTCATAGGAATGCATTGTTCCTGCTCAAAATCTTGTTTATGTTTGGCTTGAATATTTGCACTTGACTTGAAAGAGCTCAAGATGCAACCAAAGCGTGATTTTGGTCTTAATTAGGGCCCGAGCACCGATGGTGTGAGGACCCTATTGAATCTGCTCCGTTTATTATTAGGGCCCGAGCCCAAAAGGGCGAAGGCCCTATTGTTCTTCTAAGGGTTCTTATTTTTTTTTTTTTTTTTTTTTTTTTTACACCTTCCGGGCACTTTTGGGGGCCTTAACATACTCAAAAACTCTTGAAAATTTGCACACACGTCGGAATCTGCGGCCATCAGGACGCCACAGAGGCTGGGACCCGGGCGTGGTTCAGGGCCTCTACAGCGCCCCCTGGAACACAGTTTGAAAACTTGATGTACTGCGCACACATACTTGCACGTATTGATATGAAACTCGGTACACATATAGAACTCATCGAGCTGAACAACTTTTGTACTCTATGTCATAGGCTCCACGCAACAGGAAGTGAGATATTTAGGGCTGTTTAAAAAGCGCATGCTCTGGAATTTAACGTACTCCTCCCAGGAATTCCATTGGATTGTCACCAAACTCGGTCAGCATGATCTCAAGACATTGGGGATGCTAAATTGCGAGGAGATTTTTGATATCTCGAACGGTTTGGCCGTGGCAAGGCGACAAAGTTATGGCGAGAAATGAGAAACAGGAAGTGTCTAATAACTGTTGCACACATTGCCTGATTCTGATGAAACTTCACCAGTTTGTTCGTTGTATGATGCCGTTTCCTTAAATGTGACTATTATGAGTCAAAGTTATAGCGCCACCAACTGGGAGCAGGAAGCGTGTCATTTTCAAAATGCTTTGAAATCAGCCTCTTAATTTTACTCGATTTTCTTTAAACTTCATCAAAATCATGTCAAAACACGACCGATAAGAATATGTAAAGGGGTCGATGATAAATCGAATGCTGTTGCCATGGCAACATGTCAAACTTTAAAATTAGATTCCTGTCTTTTCAAGGCAGATAACATGCTTAGAATTTCATGAAACTCAACACACACATCAATATTAATGATAGTTAGACACTGGCAAAAGGTCATAAATGGGCGTGGAGCAGGCACTCTATAGCGCCATCTTTTGACAAAAGTTGGGGGGTTAGTTTTTCCTACAGTCACCAAACTCTGTACATATATTAATCTCATCAATCTGGACAACTTTCTAAATCAAACTCATTAGCTAAGACCAACAGGAAGCCGGCTATTTTAATTTGAATGTGGATTTTTGGAAAAATCAGGCTGTAAACAATTTCACACTCCTTTTAAGAACAACCAGCTATTCACACCAAACAGTTTTAACATGAAGAGAAGATTCTGAAGATGTTAAATTGCGAGCGGATTTGTGATATCTTGAACGGTGTGGACGTGGTGATTTTTTAAAGATGTAGTAAAAAACATAACCCTAATTTTTTATATCTTTAAAGTGCAGCATCCAAACTCTTTAAAACTTTTTTCACACAGAGATCTAATCATTCTGAGCAAGTACTGGAAATATAAATTTTATACAAGCTTCAATGAATTAAAGAAAATTAAAAAAATAACTCAGAAACCTGCTGTCACTCTGGTGAATGTCTCTACAGTATGTGTGTGCGTTCAGTCAGGCACAGAGAAGCTCATTATTGCAGGGGGGAGGGGTGAGAGGCAGAGAGGGTGACAGAGTAGAGAGCCATCCTACAGACCATCTTTGAACAAAAAATGCACATATGTATTTTAATTACATAAATATGTCTGATCTTTGAGAGTCTGATATTTTGAGAAAATATAAAGGGTCACTAAGTCTTTCATTGTTCGTATTTTGCAGTTGTTGTTTTTTTTTTTTTTTTTACTTAACTGTACCATGAACTTGTCCTATTCAGTCACATAGCAAAAGATTTAAAAAAATACAACTTTTTAGCATGATCAATTTATCTTCATTGATAGACAATATTTACATAGTGTTATTTATTGAATATAAAATAATAATAATAAAAAATTAAGACAAACTTTGACAACAAAACAAACGTTACTGTTATCTCTTCAAAACATCTGAAAACCATAAT
The DNA here is from genome assembly GCF_049309525.1 of Garra rufa. Taxonomy (NCBI): domain Eukaryota; kingdom Metazoa; phylum Chordata; class Actinopteri; order Cypriniformes; family Cyprinidae; genus Garra; species Garra rufa. The sequence continues at coordinate 21,532,326 of NC_133366.1, read as the reverse complement.
TTTAAGATCAGTTATATATATGTATCACCCCGTTAAAATACTCAACTTGATTTTTAAAGATATTTTGAAAGAATGAAGCGTTTATAGAGCACTTTATTGTGTATTGCTGTACACCCACATGAACTGTGTTCATGTTCATGTTAATTCACAGTACATAAACTTTATATGAATACTTTTTTTAGCTTAATATTAATTAACATTAATAAATGCTATTTATTTATTGGTCATGTTAACTAATATAGTTAATTTTAACAAATGAAACTGGATGGCAACATTTTATATTTTGTGTGTATGTGTCTGTGTATTGATTTTAAAGTGTAACCCTTTCAATTCTGTAAACTTAAAATCCAAACTAGCAGAGGGTTACTGTGAATGCATGTGCCAACTGGGCACCGTCTTCCTTATTGATTCTTAGTTATGTAGCACTTAAGAGTGATGTCTTATAACAGGAGTCACCAGCAAAGCAATATCCACACAAAAATTGTACAGATAGGTAACAATGACATTTAAGCAGAAGTGGTGGATGTAAAGCAAGCGATAATAACATTTTGTTATCATCATGAATCATGTTCTTATCATCTTCATCAGAAAATAGGGAATTTGTAGCATACTGGTTCACAGTTGGCATTTATCTGAAGTCCTTGCATTGATTGCATTTAGTTAAATCAACATTATATTTGGTCAGTCTGATCTTGAGGCCTTAGAGATGTTAAATTGTGAAGATCTTGAGTTTTCATTAAAGGGCATGTCCGTGGTGGCCTGACAAAGTTTGATGTTTCTGCATAGACATAGAAGTGGTTATAACTTAGCCTGAAAATGTCTGATCTGCCACAAAATTCACAGGTTTGGTAAGAGTCCTGGCCTGAAGACACCTAAAGACCAATATTCAGATATTATCATAGCGCCACCTGTTGGCAGCAGGATATATCATATATTTCACTAACTCAAACATACCAAGGTCAATCTGCACCAAACTTCATATGTTTGATAATAGTGCTGGCCTGAACACATCTACATGCCAATAATCAGTTATAGGCATAGCGCCACCAGCTGGCAGCGGCAAGTTTGGCACATTTAAGTGACTTTGACATATTTCTCCTACATTTACTGTATTAAAAGCATACTGCCCACCGTTTGCTGTTTTCCTGAAGCCACCGGTCGGCGGTGAGCCCGGGTGCGAGGGCCCGTTCATCGCTGCTCGCAGCTTTAATTATTATTATTATTCTTATCCGGAATGAATCGCATTTTTGAGGGCCTAAACATACCCGAAAACTAATGAAACTTTGCACACACATCAGACCTGGCGAAAATGGACGTCTGATATGGGTTGCAGAAGTGGGTGTGGCAAAATGGCTCAATAGCGCCACCTTTACACGTTCCGCGGTGTGCGCATTCAGCTGTGATTATCGTACATGCACAAAAATCGGTACACACATGTAACAAACCAATACCTACAAAAAAGCCTCTTGAGATAAAATCTGAAACCCAACAGGAAGTCGGTTATTATTAATTTTCTCAGCAAAATTTGTGTCATTTTTGCCATTTTCAGGTGTCATACTTGAACGAACTCCTCCTAGAGATTTATTCCGATCAACACCAAATTTGGTGAGTCTAATCTAAAGCCCTTTGTGACGTTAAATTGTGAAGATCTAGAGTTTTCATCGGAGGGCGTGTCCGTGGCGGCCTCGCAAATTTCGATGTTTCGCCATGAAAAAGGAAGTTGCTATAACTTAGGCATAAAATGTCCGATCTGTCCCAAACTTCACATGTGTGATAACACTCCTGACCTGATGACATCTACATATCCATATTCAGTTATAGTCATAGCGCCACCTGCAGGCAACAGGAAGTGTCATGCTGTACTCTACAACCAATTCCTCCTAGAGATTTATACAGATCAACACCAAAATCGGTCAGTCTAATATAAAGGCCTTAGCGATGTTAAATTGTAAAGATCTTGAGTTTTCGGTAAAGGGCGTGTCCGTGGCGGCCTGACAAATTTCGATGTCTCGCCATGGATATAAAACTTGTTATAACTCAGCCATAAAATGTCCGATTTGCCTCAAACTTCACATATTCGATAAGAGTCCTGGCCTGAACACATCTCAAGGCCAACATTCTATTATAATCACAGCGCCACCTGTTGGCAACAGGAGATGACTTGTATCAAACTCCTCCTAGAGATTTAATGATATCAACATTATATTTGGTCAGTCTGATCTAGAGGCCTTAGAGATGTTAAATTGCGAAGATCTTGAGTCTTCAGTAAAGGGCGTGTCTGTGGCGGCGTGACAAAGTTTGATGTTTCGCCATGGACATAGAAGTTGTTATAACTCAGCCATAAAATGTCCGATCTGCCTCAAACTTCACAGGTTTGTTAAGAGTCCTGGCCTGAAGACACCTAAAGGCCAATGTTCAGATATTATCATAACGCCACCTGTTGGCAGCAGGATATATCATATCTTTCACTAACTCAAACATACCAAGGTCAATCTGCACCAAACTTCATGTGTTTGATGAAAGTGGTGGCCTGAACACATCTACATGCCAATAATCAGTTATAGGCATAGCGCCACCAGCTGGCAGCGGGAAATTTGGCACATTTAAGTGACTTTGACATATTTCTACTATTTTTACTGTATTAAAAGCATACTGCCCACCGTTTGCTGTTTTCCTAAAGCCACTGGACGGCGGTGAGCCCGGGTGCGAGGGCCCGTTCATCGCTGCTTGCAGCTTTAATGGTAGATGTATTTTCAAGTGTACTGGTAAGAAAACGCACAGTATTATCCGATGCCCTTGATGCTGTTTTAGAATTCTTTTAAAAATCTCCAGTTACTCTTCTGCAATTACTGTATCAAATATCTGTTGGATTGTCACTATTCAGAGCCACTCCACTCAAGCCAAATCAAACAGGCTCAACTAGGATCATCATACTGAGACCACTCGTGCGTACTGTATGAGACGTGATTAGTAATTCATAATTCTTCACCATGTCTCAGCAGAATTTCTACAAGCTCTCTTTCAACAAGCTCCACGGTGGGCTAGGTGTCAATGAAGTCTGTCTTATCCTGGTTTCTGTGACTCCATCCTCCATGTTTCGTCAGGAGAGCGCAGAGGCACCTGAGATAGTAAGACTCACAGGTTAATGTAGTCTTTGACGCAGGCAAATTAGTGCAACAAAAATAGACCAATTGACCCCATTAATTTCTTCTTCCACAATTATCCCAAGGGCCAGAGGAAGGAGGCGAAACAATAAATCACAATTAAGCCTAAGTCAGCTGTGTTCATTAAGCTTCGTAAGGACTAAATCTGCACTCTTCATTGTGGGAGATTTGCAATCAGAAGTATGGGTCACTTAGATGCAGAAGTAGTTGGTGGATTGATTAAGATGGTCTGGAGAAGTGTGCGGATTGATTAGTGTGTACTAGACTTCTAAAGTGGAGATTTGGAACAGGTTGAAATAACTCGGCCTAGTTTTGGTAGGTGCCTTGAATCTGTAATTTGTTTGTGAGGGTTTATCTGTTTTTGAACATAAAGTCCAGGAGAACGTTTATTTGTGTGTTTATTAATTTATTTTTTCAATCTAAAATGATGTTCCAACACTGGCAGCAAAAAGTGAATATGAGATCAGTTTTCTTTTTTCCCCCAGAATCAAAGCAAATTCTGTAAGTCTTTGAAAGTACAACCCTCTTAAACGGCATACGCAAAATATCAGACTTTTTTCTTGCTTCTCAGATTAAGAGCAGCTGTTTGCCTTTGATGGAAAAGAACCGTTGAATAGCGTAAATAGTGTTCTCAATTTTTCCGGTGTTCATTAATGCTAAATTAATTGATAACAGACTTTGTTGTGGACAACCCTGCAGAAGTTCAATATCCTGTGTACGTTTAATCATTTTTCCCAGAACATAGAGTCAACACTTTTTAAAGATGACAGAAAATTGCTCTTTGACAAGACCTCTAGAGATGTCTATTTGCCCATAAGACATGTTGCTGTTATATTAAGGTTTGATTGGTTTCCCACCACACAGCTATGTTACACAATCTCTGTAAAAGAAATTTATTTAAAAATGTATTTAAAACTGCGTATATCCACACAGAATGTAAATGCAATATAAAATTTAAAAGGTATTCATTGAATTCAAATTGCTGTTCCCCACCACACAGCAAAAAGTTACACAATCTCTGTAATAGAAATACACTTTTTAAATGAATTTAAAACTGCTTTTATCCACACAGAATGTAAATGCAATATAAAATTAAAATGTATTCATTAAACCCAAATCTAAATCTGTTGGTGGTTCTATGTTTCAAGTTAATTAATTACATGTCCTGTTATGCTAATAGTAGCACCATTTAAACAGAAAAGATCTGAACGTTTTTGATTATTAAATGTATAGTTCACCCCAAAAATGAAAATTTGATGTTTATCTGCTTTTCCCCAGGGGATCCAAAATGTAGGTGACTGTTTCTTCAGTAGAACACAAACAAAGATTTTTAACTCAAACCATTGCAGTCTGTTAGTCATATAATGACAGTCAATGGGCACCAAACCTTTGAAAATTAAAAAAAAAAGCACAGACAAATCCAAATTACACCCTGCGGCTCGTGACATTTATGTCCTAAGACATGAAACGATCGTTTTTTGTGAGAAACTGAACAGTATTTATATCATTTTTATGCATGTATACGACACTCATTGTTAGGGATGCTCATATTGACCGTTTAACCGTTAACCGACAGTAAGAATTTTAACCGATTATTACTATCAGTTAAACGGTTTAAAAGGGTTTTTTTCTATTATTATTTTTTTTTTTACGTTTGCTGCATGGTGAAAGAAATAATGCTATTTGTAAGTTATCTGTTTACTCACGCGCGCGTGTCGACACGTGCAGTGTGGCTGTACAGACATATTTCGCTTCACCTTTACTTAGTTAACAGATGTAGTATATGCAACTCAATGGCAAGTGGCGTTATTGGGTTATCAGAGAGTGAATCCGTGAGTGAATGTATTCAAATTCTGAATGAATTATAGTCTAGAAAGTGCGCAATAGGCGCTCCCGTTACAATCACTGGAAAGCTATCACTCGTCCTGGAATAGTTCATCGCAATCTCATAAAGTTATTAAAAAGTAATAAAATAACCTTTACACTGCACAATTAATCTCTTATTTATATAATGCCAACACTTTCTTTGTTTTAATAAAAGAGTTCGCGAAAGTTTAGAAATCAGCAAAACTGAAACCGGCACTTTGGTTGGTGAGTGGATTGTAACATAGCCTCCTCTGATTGGCCACAGTGATAATCAAATCAACATACATGTCTGTGATTGGCTATTGCTGAACGCTGTAAAACACGCGCTTCTCCACACGCATATGACAGTGGATGGAAGTCCCGAACCGCAAATTGAAAGGGTTTTTGTGATGGTGTTTTTTTCGCGGATCTAAGAGTTAACAGGCAGCGGTCCTGCCTATCCGTACAGCATGAGGACATGTTAAAAACTAGGCACACTGAGGTATTGGCTGGCCTGCTATATTTTTATGTCCGACGAGAAGAATAAGACCGGTACAGTTCTTCAAAGCGCATAAAAGGATTTAGTGTGTTTTAGTTTTGTCATCTTAATTAGGTAGTTATTTAATTTATACATATTTAGTGTAGGCCTATTTATATTATTCTTTTTTTTTTCATTCAGATTTTCTCTGTTCTCAGAACCGCTGCTGATGCGTGATAATTTAAGTATATGTCAATACAGTTTTTGTTGTTGCTCTGTATGCTGCTGTTTGCACGTTAAAATAAAACATTTGCTTGTATTTTTAATGTATCATCACAGATACTCGTGCATTCTATTTTTATTTTAAACTAATTTATTATTCTAATTTTATCAGTTAACGGTTAATGTTCGGATAACGAGCAGCGGTTGTCGGTCAGGAAAATTAACCGAAATGAGCATCCCTACTCATTGTATACAACACTGTTGACTGGCAGAAACTTCTGAGCCTGATCGCTTGAAGTTATGGTTGCTTGCTCTTCGGCTGGATATCAACACACCCATAGTAAAAGTGTGGAGGGTCAGCAGCGATCATTTTTCCCCTTCCTGAGCACTCAGGACAGTTGGACATTGCCATCAGCGGTAAATAATGATATAAATACTGTTCAGTTTCTCACAAAAAACGATCGTTTCGTGTCTTAGGACATCAATGTAGCTGCAAGGTGTAATTTGGATTTGTCTGTGCATGTTTTTTTTTTTTTACTTTTAAAGGTTTGGTGCCCATTCACTGCCATTACATGACTAACAGACTGCAACAGTTTGAGTTAAAAATCTTTGTTTGTGTTCTACTGAAGACACCTACATCTTGGATGCCCTGGGGGTAAGCAGATAAACATCAAATTTCATTTTTGGGTGAACTATCCCTTTAAAGGATTAATTCACTTCCAGAATAAAAAATTCCAGATAATTTACTCTTCCCCCATGTCATCCAAGATTTTCATGTCTTTTTTTCTTCTGCTGGAAAGAAATTAAGGTTTTTGAGGAAAACTTCCCAGGATTGTTCTCCATATAGTGGACTTCAATGGTGGCCAATAGGTTTAGGTTCGAAATTGCATTTTCAATGGAGCTTCAAAGGGCTCTACACAACCCCAACAGAGGATTAAAGGTCTTATCTAACTAAACGATCATCCATTTTCTAATAGAATTAAAATTATTATACTTTTTAACCACAAATGCTTGTCTTGCACTAGCTCTGCAATGCAAATGTGCAACTTCACACCATACAAAAAGTTCAAAAAGGTCTCATTTTCTCCTTCAACTTCTAAATTGCCCCACATTGTAAGTTTAAAAAGGAACCTTTTTTTTTGTAAAGGGCTTTTTTTCACTTTCTTTGCTTGTACTCTTGGTAAAAACTGGTTCGGTACTTTCACCTACATCACATGTGACCTTTTCAACATGACGTAAAGTCAGGCTAGTGCAAGATGAGTGGTTAAAAAAGTATGCAAATTGTATTTAATAGAAAATGAGTGATCGTTTACCTGGATAAGACTCTTTTTCCTTGGCTGGGAGCGTGTAGAGGCCTTTGAAGCTGCATTGAAACTGCATTTTGGACCTTTGGCCATCATTGAAGTCCACTATATGGAGAAACTTCCTATATAAAAAAATATATATTTCTTTGCGACTGAAGAAAGACAGACATGAACATTGTGAATGACATGGGGTTGAGTAAATTATCAGGAAATTTGTATTCTGAAAGTGCTCTAATCCTTTAATATTGTCATCACTTGCGTATGAAAGTTACACAATTTAGTTTCTTCTTAATGTTATCTCTCCACTCATTGCTGAAGGAAGTACATCAACAGTTCAGGAAACTAAGCAAAGTGCAGCTTCATTTGTACCTCTCAAGAAAACCTTCTGGTGGTTTCACTTATTCACCGACATCTTCATTTCACATTTTGACCAAAGCATCACGAAATGAAAATTACCACCACCCGTCGCGTCTAATGCCTTTTCTCATCTCATAATTCTCTAAACCCTTTCAACATGCATTCAGTTGTTCTCTGACGGCAGGAGCAGTGGCGCCTGTTCGTTTAGAGGAATAAAAAAAAAGGGCAGAGGGAGGGATGAGTGGAAAGGAACCCACCTCAATCAAGAGGTCCATTCATAATTGAGGAGGGGAGAGATCTGTGCAGCAGGTCAAAAAACTCTACTGCATAATTGAGGAGCAGCTAAAGCTGGAGTGGCTCCATGGTGGCACTCTGCAGCCATAAAAAAAGTTCCTGAGAGGCGGTGCGTGTGTATGTTTGTGCATGTGTATGTGTGTGTGTGTTTGGCTGAACCTTGCCATGTCTGTGACCCAGCTATCTTGAGTGCACAGCGCGTTAGTCTTTTAAACGACACATTTTAGAGGTCTTTCTAGCATTAGGAATAGGTCCACATGCACAAACTGACACCGATTATGCTTAATAACCTGACAATGTCATATAAATGCATTAAATGACTTCTTTTATTGGGTAAAGGTCATAAACGGTTTAATCAAACCTCAGTTGGCACTATATTTAGTTAACAGAGTCAACTATTGACAGACAAATTGACCAAATAATACATCTTGAAAGCCAATTTAAGAGTGTGTGCCAAATAGGTCCGTTTAGACCGTTTTGACCTTTACTTAAATGTTAACATAAGAATTATTCTTCAAATGGCAACAACTAAATGAATAAATGAATAGGTTTCATAAACATATAAATTAATACATTTTAAGTAAATTTATTATTATTATGTGTTGTTGTTGTTATCATGGTAATCAACTAAATACATTAGTAACACTTTGCAATAGGTTGTCATTTGTTAACATTAATTAATGTATTAACTAACATGAACAAGCAATTAACAATGCATTTATTATAGTATTTGAAGAGTTCAGATGCAAAAGCCTTTAAGTGCTGTCTGGAATTTTCTTCCAAAATGAGCATTTTTATCAGGCTCCTGTATTTGTGTTCAGTATTTTCACTTTAATTGCATAGAAAAGGACCTAAACATTGCCATTAGAGTAAAATTACTGAACATAAACATAGGAGTCTGATAAAAAAAACACTCATTTTAGATGAAAATGGCTTTTGCCATGGCTTTTGCATCTAAACGTTTAATTTATTAACCTTTAAGTTAGTTAAAACACAGTTGTTCATTGTTAGTTTATGTTCATTCAAAGTCCATTAACTAATGTTAACAAACACAACTTTTGATTTTAATAATGCATATACATGTTGAAATGAATATTAACTTATAAATGAATAAATGCTAATAAAGTAATACATGATTAATACATGCATAGAAGTATTGTTCATTGTTAGTTCATGTCAACATTAGTTAACTAATGAAAGCTTTTTTAAAAATGTTACCAACCTTACCAATATATTGCTACATTCTCCCCCCCCAAAAAAAAGAAAGAAAGAAAGAAAGAAAGAAAGAAAGAAAGAAAGAAAGAAAGAAAGAAAGAAAGAAAGAAAAAGATAAACACGTGGTGATCATGACGGATAGTTAGTTATTTAGTTTTTTTTAAGTACGACACAACTTAGCATTTCACTGCGGCATTTATTTCTCAGTTGGCAAGAATGATTTCAAATGCCAAATCTGTCTTCTGAGCAGACGCTCTTTTGGAAGATGCCATTTCTCATGACTGCAGAGTGATTTTTTTTTTTTTTCCTGGGAGCTGGTGGATGCCCTGTATTTGACCCTGAAGGGTTGAGTCATGTCTGTTGGTCCTCTTCATCTGAAAGGTTTTGGAAAGCCTCCCTCACCCTTTCACAGCAATGTCACCTGTGTTCGAGAAAGCGAAAGTTCAGCTTGTGCTACAAACGGTGAGTCAGTTTCCCTGACACCTTCACCATACTGTTAAATTATGGATTTGCATTCCTCTTCCTCAGATGCCTAAGTGACTCGGCACCAGCAAGTCAGTAAATACACATCTCCAGTTCTGGGAGTTTCTGCCAAAAAAAAGAGGCAAGGAAAGTTGTCAGGAAGTGGAGGGGAATTTCCATACAGAGCAATTGGCTGTCAGAATTGGCTGTCAGTTTTTTTTTTTTTTTCCTTTTCTCCCCCAATCCCTTCTTACTTCCAGAGTTGAACCCAGTCGCACATTTGCTGAGGGTTAACTCGACGGAGAACTCTTTGGATGCAGTTCCTGAAAGGTTTCTGTCATGCATATGTAGTCATGACAGGGATGATATGCGAATATGTGTGTGTGTCTGTGTATGTGTGTGTATGTGAGAGGGCACACGTGTTTGCTGGTGTGTGACTACAGTCAGGCCACTCTCTTTGCTGACATGTCCCTGTAGCCTCTCACTCCATCCAGATGCCTCCAGTAGTGCATATTTATACATATATTAAAATCAGCAGTGAAGCTAGTCTTCAGCAATAAGCCACCCAGAGTTAGCACTCTCAGTCTCCTTGGGGAACCGCTAGTGTCCTATCCTGTCTGTCTTTACATGTCCACTCAGATCAGTCTGAGCACTACTTTGCAAACATATTTGCAAAACTCTGTCAATTCTCCAGTTATACTGAAGTTTTAGTTGCCTGAAATCCTCTTGCCGACCGTATACCATGACGAAAACGTACCTGTGGAAACTTTTTTCCACAAGACGCGAAATACATGCCACCATATACGTTTCATGACATATTCGATGTGAAATGTCCATTGAATGGCGCTAAAAGAGTGTTTGTTTTTTTACATTAGCCGGCAGCCATATCACCCTGTAGCCCAAGACTGGTCGCCCACTGAAGCTAAGCAGGGTTGAGCTTGGTCAGTACCTGAATGGGAGACCTCCTGGGGAAAACTAGGTTGCTGCTGGAAGAGGTGCTAATGAGGCCAGCAGGGGGTGCTCACCCTGAGGTCTGTGTGGGTCCTAGCACCCCAGTATAGTGAGGGGGACACTATACTGCCAAAAAGCACCGTCCTTCGGATGAGACGTTAAACCGAGGTCCTGACTCTCTGTGGTCATTAAAAATCCCAGGATGTCTTTCGAAAAGAGTAGAGGTATGACCTCGGCATCCTGGCCAAATTTGCCCATTGGCCTCTGACCATCATGGCCTCCGAATCATCCCCTTATTCCAATTGGCTTCATCACTCTGTCTCCTCTCCACCAGTAAGCTGGTGTGTGGTGGGCGTTCTGGCGCACTATGGCTGCCGTTGCATCATCCAGGTGGATGCTGCACACTGGTGGTGGATGAGGAGATACCCCTGACACTGTAAAGCGCTTTGAGTGTCTAGAAAAGCGCTATATAAATGTAACGAATTATAATTACATTCAACAGATGAACGTACATATAGTATGTTTTATGTGATGTTGGTTTTGTATGTCACCGCAGTTCTGAATTGAAATGTCTGTTGAGTGGTGCTATATTGTAATGCTCTGGGATGTTTTAAAATACCATCTGCACCACACCTAAATCTACCCAATAGTATGAACAAAAGCGAATGTGACATAAAAACGCAATCGCAAAAAAACGGGTTCCGCATCCTAATTCCAATTCCGTGCAGGTTAAGCTACTAAGCAAGCGTGTTATACCCGGAAAGCGAAACATATGGAGCTGTAATCATAACTGTGTATGAAAACAATTACAAGTGCTCACTGTTTTATCACTCCTAGTGTTCATTTCTGTTTAATTTTTTTTTTTTTTTCAGAAATAAATTATAGAAATTAATGCTTTTATTTTAATATTTACATTTATTTTTATTTTTAAATTGATCAAAAGTGATGATAAAGACATTTATAATGCAAAAGATTTCTATTTCAGATAAATGTGACCCTGGACAACAAACTCAGTCATAAGGTTAAATTTTACAAAACTGAGATGTATACATCACATGAAAGCTCAGTAAATAAACTTTCTATTGATGTATGGTTTGTTGGGATAGGACAATATTTGGCCGAGATACATCTATTTGAAAATCTGAAATCTGAGGGTGCAAAAAAATCAAAATACTGAGAAAATCACCTTTAAAGTTGTCCAAATTAAGTCCTTAACAATGCATATTACTAATTAAAAATTACATTTTGATATATTTATAGTAGGAATTTTACAAAAAATCTTCATGGAACATGATCTTTACTTAATTTCCTAATGATTTTTGGCATAAAAGAAAAATCAATAATTTTGACCCATACTATGTATTTTTGGCTATTGCTACAAATATACCCCAGCGACTTAAGACTGGTTTTGTGGTCCAGGGTCACAAATGCTGTTATCAAAATTAATGTGTTTATCAAAGAAACCTGAAAAAAATCTACTCAACTTAATAATAATAATAATAATAATAATAATAATAATAATAATAAATGTTTTTAATATTATTATATTAGAATGATAGAAAATGGTTTTGTATTATGTTTTCTAAAATGTTGTTTAGATATGCAAATGAGGCTTTATCTAATTAACTCTACACTGAAATTCCAGAACCTAAATCCGAACATAAAACCATGTTTATTTATTTGTTTATTTATTTACTTGCTTACTTATTTTTTTTCATTAGAGTTAAGTATTTTACATAAGGGATTTTAGATGTCTCTTTATATAATTCCATAAATCAGAAAATACTGAAAGAAAGAAAGATAGAAAGAAAGAATGAGAAAAATGCACTTTGTTTTACGAATAATATGTTAAATAAATCAGGTATATATAATTCAATATACAGAAACCTTCAGAATATAGATAGAAATAAAGCTGTAAAACTTGGGTGTATGTAAGAAAAATGTCTGGCTTGGCGCAGGAGGGAAAATATTGAATTTTTAGAAAATGGCCTTTAAATGTATGTAATTAAAATCTAAAGATACAAACACGTAAATGTTATATTTTCTTTTCACTCTTAAAGACATTTTGTGAGAGCAAAATTTCAAAACAGACCAGTGCATTAAAAAAATGGTCTTGCCTGTAGTGTCATGCCTTAATATAGACCTTTTTTCTATCTTTATCATCTATATGTTCTTCTCTGTGACCCACAAGCTCAAGGTCTTACTGAAGACATGTGTTCACTAATAAGAATAACCGTTTAAATATTTTAATTTATACCTGACCTACAAATGAAAACTCTATGGAATGGTATGATTTAAAGAGGAGCATATATATATCAACGTATTGAGTAGTCATGGACAACTGGAAAGGTCATGGACATTCTCCAAGGGATAGTCCTTTTTTTCTCTTCTTCTTTTTAAACTCTAAATAGTTTGACGTGGGGAAAAAATATATAATCTGCCATACTTTAGACTCTGTTTACAACCCTAGGTGATGTAGAGAGACATTATATTGTTTGCATTCATTTGTTTCCGTGAGGAAGTCACAAACAGACTGTTGCTTGAGTCATGTCTCTGCACATAAATTATTGAATTGTTTTGGCAATGGCAACACCAGTCATAATTAGAGCTTTGTTATGAACTAAGATGCTTCTCTCTGACAATGTGTCCCTTCAGCAAAAAAAAAAGAAAAAAAAATCATTGTTTGAGATATTTGGCACCCTCCCAGTTTGTGCAGAACCTTCTGTCAACATCTTTATCATCTTCTCCTATCAGCGCAAACTGGATGTGTCATTACAAGAGTGAAAATGTTTTTCTTCACCAGTTGCTCATAATCTTCCATGACTAATTAGAAATCACCTATGCACATTTACACTCATAACTGTGTCTTGGGACCGTGGGAGAGTATGGAAACAACAGGAGAAAGAAGGAAAGAAATTGGGGGAAAAAGAAAGTGAGTGTACAACTGTCATGACGACTCAAATCTGTTTTGCCTCCTTCTGGCCCACAGAACTTTCTAAGAAGCATCTAATGCTTAAATGGGGTCAGGAGAAGGTTAAAAAGCGCTACATGAGCGCAGTCATGAATATTTGAACTGCTGACTTGAAAAGACTTGCAGTGTTCATGAGGGAGGTGGCTCGTGTCACATCCTTTTCTCTTTCCCGCCGCTGAGCAGCACTTGCCCTCACAACCACAGGATTTTAGCCTCTGTGTTGGGTGGATATGAATACCCCCCTCAACACACGCCTGTCTCTGTAGCGTAATGCTCACAGCAAATGTTCTATTCAGAGCCTAGTTCCCATAATGTCGGCTCAAAGCCTTCCCAGACAGATGCTGAAAATATGCAGGATTTGAGTTTACGCTTTAGCGCTGATGCTGCTGATGACTGTTATCAATTGCAGATGTAGTACAAGTAGGCTGACAACTATTTTTATCATTATTGCTATTATTATCATCACTCGCTAGCTTTTTACAACAGCACCATTTTCTTTTCTACATTAGATGAATTCAATGATAGGGATTTGTTTTAAAATTCATTTTTGGAAAAACATTTTTTTGGCTTGCTAAGGCTGATTTAATATACAGCATTTTATGTGCACAATTAAATATACACAATTGAATATTGTATGTTTTTATGAATATATACACTACCAGTCAAAAGTATTTGAACAGTAAGATTTTTTAATGTTTTTTAAAGAAGTCTCTTTTGCTCAACAAGTCTGCATTTATTTGATCCAAAGTACAGCAAATTATGACCAAAATTATGGAATGGAATTTATAGAAGTCCCAGAATATGGGAATTGCTCGTTGCAATTTAGGTTGGTTTCCAATTACACATTCAAAAAAGTTTAAAACATTTTTATGAGCAAACATGGTAGACAAAAATGAACTTGGATGACTTTTTTTTCTATTTCTTTTTTCTATTCCTATTTCTTATATGTAATCTTTTATTTTATTAAAAATTATGAAGTATGTACACTACTAGTCAAAAGTTTTTGAACAGTAAGATTTGTAATGTTTTTTGAAGAAGTCTCTCCTGCTCACTAAGCCTGCAGTTATTTAATCTAAAGTACAGTAAAAATTTGAAATATTTTTTACTAATTAAAATTACTGTTTTCTACTTGAATATACTTTATAATTTAATTTGTTCCTGTGATCAAAGCTAAATTTCCAGCGTCATTACTCCAGTTTTCAGTGTCACATGATCCTTCAGAAATCATTCTAATATGCTGATTTGTGGTTCAAGAAACTATTATTATTATTATTATTTTTATTATTATTATTATTATTATTATTATTATTATTATAAATATTTAAAACAGTTACTTTTTTAGGATTCTTTGATGAATAGAAAGATCCTAAGATCAGCATTTATCTGAAATAAAAAGCATGTGTAACATTACGCACTATACCATTCGAAAGCTTGGAGTCAACTACTTTTAAGTAGTAAACTACTTTTATTTTAACAATTACTTTTATTTTTATTTTTAAATTGATCATAAGTAATGATAAAGACATTTATAATGTTACAAGATTTCTATTTCAGATAAATGATGTTTATCTGATAAACTTTCTGTTCATCAAAGAAACCAGAAAAGTTCTACTCAGCTGTTTTCAGCATCATAATAATAATAAATGTTTTTTGAGCAATAAATCAGAATATTATAAAGATTTCTGAAGGATCACTTGACTGGAGTAATAATGCTAAAATTTCAGCTTTGAAACCACAGGAATACATTACATTTTAAAATATATTCAAATAGAAAAGAAGCTATTTTAAATAGTAAAATAGTTTTGGAATAAATCCAGAAGACTTTTCTTAAAATAATTTAAAGATTTAAAGATTAAAAATCGTACTGTTCAAAACATTTTTGACTGGTTTATATTTCCCTTAAAATAACTAGATTTGACTTCAAGTAAATTATTTTCACACAATATATACTGAATTTATGATTTATGATTATTTACAATTGTTATTATTATTTAAATGTAGTAATCTATACTTTCATGGTAGTTTTTTTTTAAATATATATAGGACTAAGGGTAAAACAACACAATCTGCGGTATGCAGCACAACAATAATAATTTTAATAATAATAATAATAATAATAATAATAATAAAACACCATATATATCATTCCCCACAGTCCTTTTACAGTATTTTTTTCAGTTACATTAATAATTGAAGGTGTTGTATACGTCATTCAGTAAATTCAGCCCTAGAAGTGCATTTTCTCTGGTGAAACAGTTTTACATGTGGTAAGTGCCTTAAGTGCCTCAGTGAATCTGGAGAATAGCTCCATTAATCAGCAAAAGGTTATTCTTGCCATTTTTCAATGTCTATAAATTAATTAATATAACACTTCACAAGAAACTCTTTTAATATTGTCTTTAAACCCTTCTCTAAAAGCATATACTGATCTTAGTTTGCTCTTTGTTCTGTGTTTGTGCTTGTGTGTGTTCTCGTATTTTTATTACTTTTGAGTGCATCCTAAACCGGTCGCTGAAGAACATCTGGGTTCTGCTCAATTGTCCGCTCCTGGTGCGATTCAGAGTGAATTTCCTAACAATAGCTTCAGCGCTCCAAACTTCTCTTTCCCTGTCCGTCACAGTTTCTAAACAGGCACATCTGGTCCAGGCAGAGGCGCGACAAACATACAAACTACAAGCACAGGGATGAGATTAGCAAAGAAGCCGTTAGTCGTGGTGTGTCCCACGATAGCCCTGCAATGTCCAGGCTGCTCCACAACATTATGTAGACATTCAACAGAGACTAAAAAAGAGACTGACTTTTCTCCAGCCCACATGTATATGTTTGTATTTCAATTATGAATTACAGTATGCAAATTCAAGGCGAGAATCACTTATTCCATATCATCTGAAGTGCCTACATCTCTGTCATATTAAGGGATGATGAGAAACAATTGAACTTTTAACCTGTCAATGTATAGTTTGTTTGCTTCACTCATGGTGTTTTATTCTGCTTGTTTCTTCTAATTGTACACTAACATAGAAATTTCTGTTTGCCTTTATGTTTAATGAAGTCGATTTTGTTGAAGTGCACTCTACTCTTCCACTATTCCAGTATGTTGACTATGCATATTGATGACTGAAAGTAGTAGAGGAAAATTAGTTTGAACTCTCTGACTGCCTCGCAATCTATTGTATGCTCTTGTTGCATATCTTGCGGAGGCTGTTTATTTCACTAACAAGATGTACAGAATTTGTACTGAAAAAATGTGTAATATATTTTATTTTACAGGGTGTAATTGTAAATGTATGTCCTGATTAGAAATTTAGGACATGGACTTTTAGTTACAAATATATAGAAGCCTTTTCCACAACTTGTTAAAATTATAATAATAAATGTGACCCTGAACCACAAAACCAGTCTTTAAGTAGCACGGGAATATTTGTAGCAATAGCCAAAAATAACATTGTATGGGTCAAAATTATCGATTTTTCTTTTATGCCAAAAATCATTAGGACATTAAGTAAAGATGATGTTCAATGAAGATATTTAGTATAAATATATTTGATATAAATATATCAAAGCTTAATTTTTGATCATTAATATGCATGGCTAAGAACTTCATTTGGACAACTTTAAAGGCAGTTTTCTCAATATTTAGATTTTTTTGCATCCTCAGATTCCAGATTTTCATATAGTATCTTGGACTAATATTGTCCTATCCTAACAAACCATACATCAATGGAAAGCTTATTTGAAATTAATAAAATGACCCTTATGAATGGTTTTGTGGTCTAGGGTCACAAATGTTAAATCCTGTTTTTTAAATTTGTTTATCTTGGGAAAAAAGTAATTATGCAATTGTTTTGGACATAACACAAATTAGCATTAGTTTTGTAAATATTCAGCATTGACTGATGTAAAAGTTTAATTTCTTTAACCTATCAAAAAGCTCAAATTAAACAAATGGTTGAGTTTAAAATTCAAACCTATTGTGGCATTAAGGCAACTCCATCATTATGTGATATTTTTTTAACACAATTTTATTCAGTTATCAGGCAATTGTTAATCACAATGCTTATGTATAGATAAAAGCCAGTCATTTAGTCGTTTTCTCTTACTCATATTCTTTTTTAAGAACATTAACATGTACTTTTGAATGTAAGAAGCATAAGGATGTTTTACTATTAATATTTAGTACTACGATAGAAATGCGTCAGTATATTTTTAGCAGAAGCCAAAAATACATTGTATGGGTTAAAATTATCGAATTTTCTGTTATGCCAAAAATCATTAGGATGTTAAGTAAAGATGATGTTCCATGAAGATATTTTGTAAATTTCCTACTGTAAATATTTCAAAACTTAATTTTTGATTAGTAATATGGTTTGCTAAGAACTTCATTTGGACAACTTTAAAGGCAATTTTTTTCAATATTTAGATTTGTTTTGTTTTAATCGTTGTATTTGCCAAATATTGTCCTCTCCTAACAAACCATACATCAATAGAAAGCTTATTCGGAATTATAAAAAAGACCTTTACAAATGGTTTTGTGGTCTAGGGTCACAAATGTTAAATGCTGTTTTTTAAATTGGTTTATCTTGGGGAAAAAAAGTAATTATGCAAATTGGACATAACACAAATTAGCATTAGTTTTGTAAATATTCAGCATTCTCTAAAGATAATGGTACAGACTGATATAATGGTATCGCTCAAATTAAACAAATGGTTGAGTTTAAAATTCAAACCTATTGTGGCATTAAGGCAGCTTTATCATTATTTGATTATTTTTATTTATTTTTTTGTAAAACGACAGTAATAAATTTATTTTAATTATTTTATTTAATGATGGAGGAAAAATAGACAATTTTTTAATAATCACAATGTATATCTATAGATAAAAGCCATTAATTTAGTCTTTTTTTCTCTCACTCATATTTTTTTACAAGAACATTAAAGTGTACGTTTGAATGTAATAAGCATAAACATGTTTTACTATTAACATTTTTGTAGTATGATAGAAATGCGATGCTCAGTAGGTACGAAATGCTATTAGCACTTGAGTATGTTTATCATAAAAAGAGAAAATTTAATTATTTTGGAAAATACGAGTCTCATGTTTGAAGAATTGTGCCAAATGACCCAAATCAGATTTATAATACAAAATGGGTTATAAAACTAGCTCCTTTGCAAAGCAAAGTAAACTTTTTTTTATGGTAGGGAATAAGTGAAATTTATCGTGGCTGTACCCTTAAAAAAGACTGAAAAGGAGGAGGCCTTTCTAGATAACTCGGAGAATCAAATTGCTGTAAAAGTCCCAAAAGAGGCATGTTTTGAAGAATCCTAAGTGCATAACTTCCTAAAAGCTGTTCCCAGACCTGTGCAGACGGGCGCATCTTTCATCAGCAGGGGATAATAACCAGACTGGTGCGAGACGGCGTCCCCCTGGAGAGCCCACACTGATTGATTCAGGAAAATGTTTAAACAGATGATACCTGAGGGGACGCAAATAAATTGTGGTGTGGGTTCTTATTTGTGGAAGGGATCAATACCATTCGAAATGAGTTTGGGACCCTGTGTGCCTTGTCTAGTGGTTTAATATAGAGGAGGTGAAGTGTCTGCGTCGGAGTCGGACAGACAGAGAGAGAGAGATAGAAAGTGCACTCAGACCCATCCTAAAGGGCACCAATCAAATCTGTGTTTTACAGCGAGTCAATCATCACCCGTGCTTTTATTTGAGACCGTAAGCCGCAGCCACTTATTTGAAGTTGAGGTATCAAAACTTTGTTCTCCTCATAGGTGTAATCTGCTGCGATTTATGAACAAACAGGTTTCTGGTTGGTCAGAGCACCTGCTATTTTTTCTTCACTCCTCTGAGATTATGCTGAAACTGTGTGTATGTGTGTTTTTTTGTTGTTGAAAGATAGGACAGTAATGGATCAGATTACATCTTGCTGAAGTGGGCCGGCTGTTTTTATTTGCTTTTGCGAACAGCTAACATCTACCATCCGTGTGCCCAGTTGAGTTTTTTCCGTCCTTCTTTTCCCTTTTGCTTTCTGTTTCTGTTCTGTATCTATTGTATTCACAGTAGTCAATCAATAGAAAATCATATCAAATTAATTGTGTTGATTATATAATCTAATTAATAGCATACATGCATATTTACTAAGAAAATTCCATGAATGTATAATTAAAAAATAACTGAAAGGCATTACATTATTATATAAATTAAATCTCAGAACAGACAAAACAAAAGTGGCTTTAGAAGTCAATAGATTATTTCAATTAGCGTTTTTATTCATTGAGTACGTTTACATGGACAACAATATTCCGATTTTAACGTGATTAAGACAATACTCTGATTAAGAAGCAACCATGTAAACTGAGATTTTTGATTAATTTAATCTGACTAAAGTCATAATCGGAGTAAACACAAATCGAATTAAGACAGGTGGAGTATTCCTATTTTAGTCGCATTATGGATGACATGTACACACCTTAATCAGACTATTCCCCTTGTGTAGGACTTTTCGCCACATTTTGTGACAGGATACACACTAATGCTGCGTTCCAGGCAGGTTTTTGAGCTCGTAAATCACGTGTTCAAACCACGACTCAGGACTTTGTAGCGTTCCAGGCAAGTCACGCCAAGCATTTATTATTTTTATAGTATTAATAATTTGATTGCAACGTTATATTGTCCTAAACTCAATTTTTCCACCGTGTGCCACTGAACACCGCACCCCTAGAGGCTTTATTGTTGTTTCTCGGGCTATGTCACGTCAGAACTCGGAACTGGGAGTACGTCGTCGATCTAGTACGAGTTCACGGGTGGGAATTCACGGGTTTGAGTGCCGTTCCAGTGCACTTTCACGGGTAGAAGTTTGGAAAAACACGGGTAACGGGTTGTCTGGAACGCGGCATAACGCTCTCAGTTGGTTGCGCTTTGGTTTCATTTTTATTTATTTATATTTTGCTACAACATGGGCTTAATCAATGCTCATTGCTGATAAATAGCCTAGTTTGTTATCATAATTTTTAGTTTTATGGAAACGTTTTTAACATTCAACCCCCTTTTTCATTAGTATAATTTGTAAGTATTTATTTTAATTTTGTGAACGGGATTTCCGCTATTGGAATGTCTTAGGATGCTTTTTACTTTTACTATCGAATTCATGATCTTGGTTTTGCTTGCATATATAAGGCTACACCTATCAATTTTAAGATTAAAACAAATTCTTAAAAGATGGATTTGTTATTTTTAATTAAACAGCATAACAAAAATAAATTAAAACTAGCTTATATAGCATTTATTAACAAAAACTAATAAGACGAGGCATGGACTCCATCACATGCTGTTATATGCCGACTAAACAATTTATTACAGGGCGCGCAAACACTGAGCAATCAAAATAATTAATAAAAAAAATAATAAAAGAAAGCCTCCAAAGCGTAATGTGAGGTAAACGGCAAAGATAACAGGGTTTTCAAAATGAAAACAAACAAAAAAGTAAAACTAAACTGGCTTTCGGTGACTGTGCTTGCGTGTGTTTTTTTTTTTTTTTTCTTTTTTTTCTCCTAAAAACTGACTGGCTCTGAAACGCTCGCTGTATGGATCAGACGCTTTGGAGCAGCACAGCACGCACTCGCACAAATGCGACCACGGCAAATTTTAACTCACACATTCTAAAATATTTGTTGCATATGTCCAGTGCCACTTCAAGCTTTTGTAAAATTAAAACCCAAACATCCAAAAGTCTATAAGGAAGATGAACTGATAGCGTCGCGTGTGGACGCAATGATGTGTGTCATTAATCGATCTATGTACTATAACATGTAAAACGGGAACATGAAAGGAATATTCTAAAAGCAACTCATGTAAACAACTTAATCATATTATTGTCTTATTCAGAATAAGGTCATTAATTAGATTACTGGTGTCCATGTAAACGTAGTCACTGTTTCTTTATATAAACATGCATACTTTATTTGCTTTCAAGAACATTAAAGAGTACTTCTGAATATGATACGCATTTTCAAAAAAAAAGAAAGAAAAAGAAATAATTTTACAAATAATAAAATAAATAAATCAAAGTATAATGAAGGTTGCCACACATTACATATAAAATTTCAGGAAGTAACAAAAGATTATCATGTGTCACATATAAACCTTTTGTCATTTCACCAATACAGTGTCTCACATTTAAGTGGCAGGTTTTTACTAATATATATATATTTTTAAATGCTGATGTATCAGCTATAATAGCAGCTGGGTCTGAGCTGACTTTGGATTCACAAAAACACAAAGTTGGTACTTGATCTTGAATTGCATTGATGGTTTGAAAAAATCTATTACAGGGCTTTCTTTGGGCTGGCAAAGATGATTATTATTATTTTATTTTTTTTTAAGTATTGTTGACTAATTGTTTGCCTCTTTTTATTTGTTCTCTTTATTACAGAAATACATCTCTGTTTGTCAACACAGTATTCTGACCGTTAAGCACAGCCTGAGAGGAAATGCGAGACACGAGGTAAGCATTTTTTACTTGTTTTTTTTTTTTTTTAAATATTGTTATTGATGTTATTTTTTTCTAATACCACTTTAATGGTTTGATGTATTCAATGTTGTCGAACAAAACAGACATAATGTTGATTTTTCATAACCAGCCAGGCGTTATCTTTTCCTCGTGTAGATTTCGGTCACATTTTAGTTGAAAACTTGGTGTCAAATTTTGTGACTTAGTTTGTCTTCGGTGCTTATAGTGTGCTCCAGGGCTGTTCCCTCTCTCTCACACGTTCAGAGATGATGAGTATCAATAATTCATAGGGACTCGTGCTGACCCTGCCTGTAGTGACCTCTGTCATGTCCTGCCTGCTGCTACTTTATAAATAAACATCTGTTCATGCCGGGCTTTCGACTGTCGCTCATACAGGATGTGCTTACTTGTATGTGTGTGTGTGTGTGTGTGTGTGTGTACCTGGTATTCATCACGTTGTGGGGACCAAATGTCCCCACAAGGATAGGAATACCAGTAGATTTTGACCTTGTGGGGACATTTCTCAGGTCCCCATGAGGAAACAGGCTTATAAATCATGCACAATGAGTTTTTTTGATGAAGTAAAAGTGTGCACAATCTCCTGTGAGGGCTAGGTTTAGGTGTAGGGTAGGTGTAGGGCGATAGAAAGTACGGTTTATACAGTATAAAAACCATTACGCCTATGGAATGTCCCCATAAAACATGTAAACCCAACATACACTTAACATAAACTTACAAAGTAATTTTTTAATCATCTTTGATGAATCTTTTTTTGAAATAAGAGAATTTGATTTCAGGATATACTAAGGTCCCTCTGTCTATTTAAATCGGAAAACAGTGACATCCACATTTACAGTTGAGATCAAAAGTTTACATACACCTTGCAGAATCGGCAATTATTTTACCAAAATAAGAGGGACCATACAAAATGCATGTTTTTTTTTTTATATTTAGTTCTGAACTGAATAAGATATTTCACATAAAAGACATTAACATATAGTCCATGGGAGAAAATAGTGTTTGAATTTATAAAAATGGCCCCATTCCAAAGTTTACACACACTTGATTCTTAATACTGTGTTGTTGCCTGAATGATCCACATGTTTTTTTTTTTTTGTTGTTTTTTTTAGTGATAGTTGTTCATGAGTCCCTTGTTTGTCCTGAACAGTTAAACTGCCCACTGTTCTTTGAAAAAAAAGAACAGGTTTCACAAATTATTTGGTTTTTCAGCAATTTGTTGTATTTGAACCCTTTCCAACATTGAATGTATGATTTTGAGATCCATCTTTTCACACTAAGGACAACTGAGGGACTCATGTGCAACTGTTACACAAGGTTCAAACGCTCACTGATGTTCCAGAAGAAAAAAAAATAATCCATTAAGAGTCAGGGGTGTAAACTTTTAAACAGAATGAAGATGTGTAGCCTACAGTTTTCATATTATGCCTAAATATATACTGTTTCCCCATTTAGCACTGCCCTTCTGATGCTACAGAAGATACTTACATGTTTCACAGAGGACAAAATAAGTTTAGTTTAACCTTGATCTTCAAATTCAAAAAGTTTTCTCCCCCAGCTCTAAATGCATCGTGTTTTCTTCTTAAAGCATCAGTGAGTGTTTGAACCTTCTGTAATAGTTGCATATGTGTCCTTCAGTTGTCCTCAGTGTGAAAAGATGGATCTCAAAATCAAACAGTCATTGCTAAACAGGGTTTAAATACACAAAAAAGCTGAAAAACCAAAGAATTTGTGGGACCTGTTTTATTTTTTTATTGTTTTGAAGAAGTAGAAGAAGAAGAACAGCGGGCAGTTTAACTGTTCAGGACAAACAAGAGACTCATGAACAAATACGGAAAAAAAAAATCAATTAATGAATCATTCAGGCAACAGCACAGAATTAAGAATCAAGTGTATGTAAACTTTTGAATGGGGTCATTTTTATAAATTCAACTATTATTTTCTCTTGCGGAATAAATATAAACATCTTTTATGTGAAATATCCTATTCAGGTCAGTACTAAATAAAAAAATAAATCACATTTTTTATGATCCCTCTTATTTTGGTAAAATAATTAACATTTTGCAGATTCTGCAAGGTGTATGTAAACTTTTCTTAAGTGTTCTCTCATATTTTTAAATGACACACAATGTCATTTGTACAGTAGGATGCAAATGAACACATGGCCAGAGCACCATGTAAGCTCACAGCCAATCAACTTTAATTAGTTTAGATTGGTACAGAAAAGGTTTTTTTTTCTGTAAAACAACAGTTTTTAATTGCAATTTTAATTAAGTGTAATTTAAGACTCAAGGGGAAAAAATAAAGTTAATGTTAAGTATGCACACCTGCAACACATCAAAAAAAAAAGAAGAAAAGGACTAGACTAGACCTGAACATGTACTGCTCAGTTGCCAGACATTTCACTTCTCAGTTTTTAATTGCTTGTTTATTGACAGAGCAAAGTCGCACACAAAATGGTGCAAAAGTTTGTGTGTGTATAAAAGCCAGCTTTATTTAGCAGCATCATCCTTGGTCGAACTTTACAAGGCACTTCATCTAATAAAATTTTACAATCTAATGTTCACTTAATTGTTCTATCAAGAAATTCATCCAGTTAAATGAACTGAAAGAAATCGATAAATTAAATACGCAATAAATTAATTCATTTCTACGAACAGTTTCACATTGCAGTTTTTTAGACCTCTACACACCATAGTTCTTTAAAAGCTTGTAAAATCTCCATACATCCTCAATGTTCGGTGAGCGGAGTTAATCAAAGCCCGTAAATCACGTCCACAGGCACTTAGAACATTAGGCATGCAGAGGCAGTCACCCTTGTGCAATTAATGGCAATTAAAGTTATACTTTTATGATGTCTTCTACTCGCACTACAAAGGAGTAATTGCTTTTTACAGCTTTTAAGTCGCTAGCTGTCTTTTTACAGTGACCCACTTGTTATGAGGGATTCCCAAAAAACACGTTTTCAGGGGTCTACATGCACATTATTGTAATGGATTAATAGCTGGTGTTTGGTCAGCAGCCAAATGGCTTTCCTTTCTTCTGCTTTTTTTTTTCTGGATGAATTCATCACAATGGTTCAGGGTTCCCAGGGTTTCCCATGTACACCTCTAACTGAGCTTTCTAAATGTACTGACTAAAAGACGAGACTCAGCACTGGACTTGCGTTTGAGGATCTGTGTTTTTTTTTTTTTTTTGCTAATTAGAAATACTGTTTCAGCGCTCTCTGCGGCCTACATTTTCTCCAGCCTTTTTTGTATTTTTAGTCCTGTTAATTTGATGTTAATTTGATGTGATTAATTTTTCAAACACAATTAATTGTGCCCCCTGACCCGTGTGTAAAATCTATGATAAGGGATTTTCTCCAGATATGAATGTTTCTGTAGGTACACAGTCAGCGCAGCCCACAGAAACGGCAAGCTATTCTCACAGAGTACAGGCTTTAACCTTGATGTTTTCTCTCATTCTTGCTCTGGACTTTCTCTTTCTTTCATCACTCTCATAAGCTGACTCCAGAACTAATGTCCGTTCATGTCTTTTCATTCTCTCGGTTTGTCCTTAGCCAGGGTTTTATTTACATTCACAATTTGTTTCTCTCCTCAGGACTCTGTGGATTATTATTTGTGTTGATACTTTTAATAAATAGGGTGAAAAAGCTGAAGTTTAATCAAATTTGTCATTTTGTGATGAACATTTAATATTAAATATCAAAGATAAATAGACAACATCACAAAATTGTTAGTGAATGAAATATATAAAACAATTAATAAATTAATGGTATTGGAAAATGGCTAACGGGGTTAGAAATTAAGCAAATGATGGTTTATCATTGATATATCAATCCAAAAATTATTTAGACACCAGATAAAATTTTTGATATTGTTTTAATAGTGGGCGCAGGACATTTGTTACTTAATTTATGTAAGTGAGGATAGCGTAATAAAGTAAACTGTGACATATTATACCCAAAAATTATTCATACAGTGGACTACCATTAAAACTGATAAAAATTTGGAACCAACAATTTGATTTGACACTTTGACTTGACTGTGTCAAAAGTTATCTGACATTATCAAGATTAATTTGTTCAGACACAGTTTAACTCTTGAGTTCTTGTCATATTTTATTACCGTTTTCTAAACTATAGCGAATAAACTATGATAATGTGAGAAATGTTGAAGGTGTCTGAATACATTTTGGTTTGACTGTATTTCTTAAACTAATTGTAAAAGTAAAAATATTTAACTGCTATTTTAAGGTATATACATTTTAAAATGTTAAAGGGTAAAAATGTAGTTTATGGTCAAGTTAACAGGTTAAAATGATGTATAAATATACAAAAAATGTGTATCTTATAGTATTTCTGGAGAAATGTGTTAAGACATTTTTTTTAATTATTATTATTACTATTACTACTACAACAACCGTCCAAGCAGTCTTAATTAAATACTTATTTTCAGGTTTCCTCAGGTTCTTTTTAGCATAATTATTCTGGCAGCTCCATAACACCATTTCGAATTTGTTTGTTTTGATAGTCAGTGGAACAATTACAGATGGGTCTGGAAGTTAGTTTTTCCTAACTCATTCTCTCTCTATTTTGGCCTGTTTCTTTCATTTTGATTGAGACAGCCTCCACCTCTTTTAGTCACGCAAATATAGTGAATCAAATGGATTAGGATGAGGCAGCTGGGCTTCCATGTGTGTGACCAGCTACCTGAATTGAGACATCTGCTTTGGAGACAGTTTGATGGGAGATGAAACACATAGCAATAGGTGCTTGAACGTGATAGTGCTTTTCATTTAATATTTCAGCTGCTTGCACAAGAAATGCAGCACAGCAACGCAATGAAACATGTTGCTTTTATGCATTTACAATATGTAGTCTGTTATTTTGATCGATTTTTAGTGACATATTGGTGTTCAAAGTATAGTACGCTCTGGCATACAGCTGCGTCTGTATTTGTGTGTGTGTGTGTGTGTGTGTGTGTGTGTGTCTGTTTGAATGTACATTCGCAAAGCCTTTTACTTTCCACAGTGCTGACCATGCAGTTCTGTGTTGGTGGAGAGTTTATTGTTGCAGGCTATTGAATAGAGACACAGTTTTAGGGAAAGAGAATTGCTCAGATCGTCCCTTGAGACGAGTGAGAAATACACTGAGACAGACAGAGTAAGTACGAAGTGAAATATAATAGACTTGGCCAGACTTGGACTTTGGTTGAGCATGTTAAACACGTTCCCAGCAAAGACACATGTTGCTCTAAGCTTGCTGCTTCAATAAAGATTCCCTGCAAACTCTTAAGGCCACCTCAATCACGATGGTTTCCCACTTTCCACAGACATTTGTCTCCTTTTAAAACACTGTGCTGGGGATTGAGACACAATATTCCTGAATTCATCACAAATCTCTTGCTGACAGTCACATATAGTTTTATTAGCAATAGGAGTGCAGGTGCTGGTGTGCGAACACTTTAATCTCCTATCCAAAAACACCTTCAGCCCCTTTAAATGATGTGCGCTGTCAGCAGCCTATTGATTTTATATTGCAGATATGAAGTCTTCAGGTGTTCAAGGTTGACAAGGACGACTGTGAGCTGCCAAGTTCAATATTAGTCAACGCATCATCAAAGGGTCCGCTGCCTCATCAGCCAATCACAGTGCTGTTTCAGGAGGCACTTTGCAGGAGTGAAAAAAAAAAATCATCTTTAAAAGTTTCACGTTTTGGTTCGGGGCTGGTGAAAAACTGTTTTTGGAGTAGGCTTATAAAATTGTCATCTATTGTATGTGGTAGTGGTCGAGTGGAAAAATTGAAACGCTTCAGGAAAATGGTTGGTATGTCAGGGAAGGTTTAGAGTGGCACCTGTAAAAAGGTGAAACAAATATCGTCCTTGACACAGTGCGCACAATCATTCCTATAAACCCAGTGTCATGCCAAGCATGAGTTCAGAAGCTTTTCTAGCTCTGACATTTGCACAGGCTTACAATTTTGTCATGCTGTTTTTGCTTTTTCTGAATTTATATTCATTTGTGACTTGTGACTGCGATGAGAAAAAAAAACATACTAACATAACACCTCTGCTGAAGTAGGGTTAGGTTTTGATCACTCATGTATAGAAGAGGAAAAAAGCATTTCGCACTTATGTATTTTACATAAAATGTGGTTCTACAAAACATGCAATTACTTAGGTTTTTACTGTTTTTACAGATACTAAAGCATACAATACTGACATGCAGTTGAGGTCAAAAGTTTACATCCCCTTTCAGAATCTGCAAAATGTTAATTATTTTACCAAAATAAGAGGGATCATACAAAATGCATGTTATTGTTTATTAAGTACTGACCTGAATAAGTTTACATATAGTCCACAATAGAAAATAATAGTTGAATTTATAAAAATTATCCTGTTCAAAAGGTAACATCCCTTGATTTTTTTTTTTTTTTAGTGAGAGTTGTTTAATGAGTCCTTTGTTTGTTCTGAACTGCCTGCTGTTCTTCAGTAGAGTCCTTCAGGTCCCACAAATACTTTGGTTTTTCAGCATTTTTGTGTATTTGAACTCTTTCTAACAATGACTGTATGATTTTGAGATCCATCTTTTCCCACAGAGGACAACTGAGAGACTCATATGCAACTATTACAGATGGTTCAAAGACTCACTGATGCTCCAAAAGGTAAAACTATGCACTAAGAACCGGAGGGTGAAAACCTTTGAACAGTATGGAAATTTTTCTTATTTTCTTATTAGTTGCATGTTTACCAGAAGACAAAATAAGTTAAATTTACCCTGATCTTCAAATTCAAAAAGTTTTAACCCCCCGGCTCTTAATGTATGATTTTTCCTTCTGGAGCACCACTGAGCGTTTTAACCTTTTGTAATAGATGCATATGAGTCCCTCAGTTGTCCTCAGTGTGAAAAGATGGATCTCAAAATCATACAGTCATTGTTGGAAAGGGTTCAAATACAATAAAATGCTGGAAAACCAAATAATTTGTGGGACCTGCTTTTTATATTCACTATAAAATACATAGGTTTAGGTTTGGGGTAGGTTAAAGGGTCAAAAAATCTAAATCACTTATCTGTAAAATGATAAAATGCATTGATACAAATGTCTTTATGATTTAAGCTCTAGCTAGTATTTTCTAGCTGAAAATACGTAACCAACATTAACATTAAACTACACCAAATTGTTTCAACATCAATAAAAAAGCAATGTGCTTCTGAACATTACGTACTACTACCTACATACAAACAATCAGACCAGGCTCGAATGTCAGCATCCATGCAAGGGAATTGACTTTTTTGAAGTTCCAGGTGTTTTTCTGCAGATTATTGAATGAACACATGGGTATGTTCAACAAGATGACAAGATGTAATGAGTCCTACGTGTACAACGTGGAAAGAAAGGCGCAACAAACAGGCAAAGTGGGTTCGTTAACAGCCTGGGTTTTGTCACAGGGTGGGTGCTGACAGAGTGTCGGGGTTGCGTGGCTGAATTGACGATGGTGACGCATCATTAGCTTAGTGGGGTGAAATAATAGTGTGCACCGCTGTTCCTTCAGCTTTGTTTAGCGTAGCATCCTACCCTCCCGGGATGCAACATGGAGAAATAGGTGTTTCTCTCTCTACCGAGTGAATGTTTGCAGCCCTAACAAGACACCCAGGAATAGGAGTTTTATACGCAGCACAAGCCAAGCACATTCCAGGGGCCCAGAGAGCCTCAGCGGCTCCTACTTGCTCCCCTGACACTGCGATTGATGCTCCAGTTACTTTCCTTTGCTTGAAACCTCTTATAGGAACAGCTGTCCCTGTATGAGCTTTATTTGCTTAAAACTAGTTCAAAAACACAAACGTGACCTTAAATCATTTAAATAGCCTTAAATTGCTACCAAACAAGTTTGTTTGACACTCATTTGCTTCAGTTATAGTGAAATAATCCATTATAGTGGCTCTGGATGTGAAACTAGGCTTAAGCTGGGGATATGATATGTGCACAAAAGGCCTGTATGCACTGCCTGTTATTTTATTTTTATTTTTTTTATGTGTTCAATTTGCAACCCAGGCTCATTGGAAATATGCGTGCCTGTGGCAACATATCTGCAAAATGCTATTACATTCTTGTCAGGAATGTGTTTTGAGGCACTTTTAAAGTGAAATGTCTAGTGCTAAAAGCTTGTTCAGTTTTATCCTGAAACAGATAAACACAAATCTGGCAACGTTTATAACATAGGTTGTTATATGCATTGTGGCAGTTTGAAAATGAAAAGGTTAATGCTCAGTAAAACGTCAACAACTTTCCTTTCCTTTTCACACAATTATGATTACAGGGGCAGATTATGGATTGTATGGATTGTGTTATAACCTCAAAACACTTTTACCACAACAAATACAATTTGTACAATACATTTTGACATTTGCATTACATAACCAGCTCCACGTTGTTTTTTTCTTATAATCTTGCTCGATAGCTCACCTGGTGCTGTGCACTTGTGATGTAAAGCACATAAGTATGATTATGTGTAATGCAAATGTCAAAATCTATTGGGTTACATGTGATTCAACATAATTCATACAATCCATAATTTGCTCTCTGTAATCATAATTTGTGTGAAAAGGAATGAAAGTTGTTGACGTTTTACTAAGCATTAAAGGGATAGTTCGAGCATTTAAGACATGAAGTTGTATGCAATCCTTATCAGCACTATAGTGTATACACACTGACCCACACTGCGTTCACCTCCCTGGTCAGAGTTCTGGCCGCTGGAAGTTTTTCAAGAAAGTAGTCACGGTTAGTTTCCGGGGCCTCAAAACTGTGCGTTTTTACGTGAAAAAAATATATGCGTTTCAAAGCTTAATTAATTTACATCACAAAAAACACTCCTGACAAAAATCATACCTCAGTTTAAATCGGCACTATATTCTTTCCGTTTCCATCAATCCGCGTTGCTGTCAGTTCGCACGTTCCGATCAGCTGTTGATAGCGCGACTCACTGACAACATGTCTGACTACGAAACTTCTGATGATGAAACCAATTTTAGCACAATGTCAGACGGAACAGACGATATATATATTTTTATATTAGACCTCGTTTCACGTGATTTCCACAGGAGTCTAAACATCAGATTGTTTACTGTACAGTTTAGACATGGGATCTCCAGTCCTCGTGAGCTACTGTCTTGCTGGTTTTAGTTTTCTCTGATGCAACACACCTGACTCAAATCAACGGGTAATTAGCAGGCTTGTACAGAATGTCTCATTTGAGAAAGGTGTCCTGTCATAGGAAAACATCGAGCTGCAGGAATGTAGCTCACGATGACCGGAGTTGGAGATACCTGGTTTAGACCTACCTGTATGTGACTTCAAGCACACTTATAAACACGATGATACCGACACACGTTCCGCATAGTTACAGACAATAACAAATATAGCAAAGCATCATATTTTGTTGTGTTATATAGATTCAATTAAATTCATTAGTTATGACATTTGCCGATTTTCTCACCACATAGACAGTCGATTATTGTCGATGCTATCACTGCCCCCCGGTTAGAATATTCTCAGTGTAACGTTAGCCTAAAAACCGACGTTAGCTTCATATAAACCTGTCGTATGCGACATAAAGTTAGTAAATAGAGCTTACCCGTGGTACTGGTACAGCAGAACTCTTTAAAATCCGTTTTTTGATTTTTCCTCCTTGGTTGGGGATGTAATCGTCTTCGCTGAAGTGAGCGCACACACGAAAATCCTTGATACTGGATATTTTAGCTCCCGCAGAGTAGCCGATGGCAACCAGCCAAAGCTGTCTCATAACTATATCAGAAACAGGAAAACGATGGAATCTGAACGGCGATCCCTGCACATTCTTGTGGTCACAACCTGGGAATTTACAAGTTCGCACCATTGTTAATTTTCTACTTTTTACGTCGTTGTCATTTGAGTGTGTAATGGAACAGCTGATCGGAACGTGCGAACTGACAGCAGCGCGGATTGATGGAAACGGGAAGAATATAGTGCCGATTAAAACTGAGGTATGATTTTTGTCAGGAGTGTTTTTTGTGATGTAAATTAATCAAGCTTTGAAACGCATATATTTGTTTCACGTAAAAACGCACAGTTTTGAGGCCCCGGAAACTAACCGTGACTACTTTCTTGAAAAACTTCCAGCGGCCAGAACTCTGACCAGGGAGGTGAACGCAGTGTGGGTCAGTGTGTATACACTATAGTGCTGATAAGGATTGCATACAACTTCATGTCTTAAATGCTCGAACTATCCCTTTAACCATTTAGCATCACTCATCATCAGACATTGTATAGTGCATTACACAACTATCTGCATATTTAATGGCTTTTCTGACGCAGTAAACTTGCTTGTTAGTTAAACTTAGCTTATTACTGTACTGCACTTGTGATGTAGAGCACTCAGGTATGAGTCCTGTGAAACATGAGTCGCATTTGCATTTTATCCCATGTTTGCTTTTATCAGTACTGGTTAGATTTAGTTTACGGCCTAGAGTAGATGGTATAGTACATTATCTTCAAACGTGCAGTACAGTACCGGGTGAGCTACCAAGCAAGTTTACTACATCAGAAAAGCCATATAATATGGAGCTGGTTATGTAATGCAAATGTCAAAATGTATTGGGTTGCAAATCATAAGTTGCAGTAAAAGTGTTTTGAGGTCAAAACACAATCCATAATCTGCCCCTGTATCCATAATTTGTGTGAAAAGGAACGGAAATTGTTGACATTTTACTGCCTCTAGTGTTCATTTCAGATGAAAACTGGGATTTTTCATTCTGGAGTAATTTCCATTGAAAATAATAATATCACTAATCATTGATTCTTTTCCCTTCCAGACAAACCCTTATTTACTAAGGCTCAAACACTGTGGGATACAATTATATGCACTTTCCAATACTTGTATAGAGAAGCAGTCTGCTTTGAGATGTTTAAGGTGAGAGTTAATCTGTGAGAGTATGTGTGTGCGTCTGTGTGTGTTGACAGTGTCACCATCAGCTGAGGGATGATTCCACTGCAGCTGTAGAGAAGGAATCTCCAAATCTCCATCTTTGTGACATCTCTGGTTCAACATCAATCACATCTGTGTAGCACAAGCAGTTGCTGACAGATACACGCCATGACACAAATCATATATTTTTATGATTTCCCTCTCCACATAGACAATTTGGGGCAAATTCATTAAACAGTTCCACCAGTACCACTTTTTTCACACAAATAAACCACAACATTTTGGACATTTTCTAGCAATTTTGGCAGCAGTCGTTCATCAAATGATGGAGAAAAGCAGACACATATCAAAACACATGGACATAGATAAGTTGTTTTTGTACGTTAGACTTAGGCTGTACAGTCTCAAATTATACCAGATCATGATCGTCTGCTGCGTCATCTGCAATCTAGCACTCGGATCTGGCCAGCAAGATGGGGAATTGCGTTGTGAAATTGCAATCAGCAGTATTTGGCAGTTTGCACCATAACCTTGTTTTCCTAATTCCTTATTCATACTATGTGAATTCCCCTCTCAGTATCTAACACACTTGTGCAGTCACAAAGGCCCCATTTACCCCATTGCTAAATTGCTCTTTTGGATCATGGACTGATTGGACAGCTAGAAAACATTATATTCAACCAAGATGCATTAATGATACACTTGAAACTGATTGTTCAAGCCTCAAGGGAGGTGGTCTGAGACATATTATTGACAAGTTAGTCAAGAGGAAATTTTCTTCAGGCACTGTCAATGTCAGCAACATCTCAATGTCTTTCTGTCAACTACATGTTTTGCTTGCGAGACCCACTCAGTTGTCATGGCAAGCTTCACTTAGTCTTATTTATTTATTTAGAGATGCAATGGGTTATTTGATTGGTGGTGTTACTAGGAACAATAGATTTTGGTGGAAAGAAAACCTCAATTTATAGGGTAAACTGGGATCAGTCTTTTTCAGAATATTGCTTTGAAATACCAAGAATTTGAATAAATCATATAATTAGATTTTACAGTAAATGTCTTTCATTTAAGATAATTATCAAATCTCAGCTGGTTTCCGTAATACTTTTACTTTTGACTGTCAGACAACAGAAGTTCCCTTCCGGAGGGAACTCTACGCTGCGTCCTGGTGGACACTATGGGAACTGCCTTCAGCATGACCAGTTCTGAAACAAGCTATAGAACAACGACAGTGAACTTGACACTGGCCGGCGCCAGCCTGTGACGTCATCAACGGGCGCCTGCTAGTATAAAAGCAGGTGCCTGTGAGCACAACACCATCTTTTTGTCTTCAGAGTCCTCCGTTCTAACGAGTGAGTACAGCGATGCCTAGAGGAAAACTGTTTAGGAAGTGTGCGGATCCGTGTCAGAGAAATCTGACACCTGATGACGCACACGACCTCTGTGTGATGTGTTTGGGTGAAGAGCACGCGCGCTCTGCCCTAGAAGGAGCGGAGTGCGTTCATTGCGAGAGTTTCACCCTGAAGAAACTCCGTTCTCGTTTGTCTCTTTTCTCGAGGGAATTGGGACATCCATCCACCCCACGCGGCTCTGGTCCCGCGGCGGCTGAGGCTGCCCGGCGGCTGAGATCGTGGGCATCACAGGTGGAGCTGGCTGACGAGTTTGAGAGAGGGATTAATCTCTCGCGCTCGTCAGCCAGAGACGAGGACGCGCTGCTAGCAGAAGATGTGCTGTCTCTCACATCTTCCGATCCTGCAGCGAGTGCTCTTTTGGCTTCAAGCCAGGGCGAGCAGGAGGCTGAAATGGAAGAAGATGAGCTTTCTGAGCCCATGCAGCCTGCCTGCCCCGCATATGAGGAGTTGATGTCAGTTATGGACCGCGCAGCTACCCGTTTAGATCTTCAGTGGAAGCCCGCCGGGGAAGAGGCCGCCCTAGGTAGACTGGACGAGCGGTTTCTTCCCGGCCATAACAAGCCAACTCCCGTGAGCCTCCCATTCCTTCCTGATCTACATAAAGAGATCGAGAAGGCATGGGACAGGCCATATTCAGCCCGCATTCACAGGCATCAGCATGTGAACTATGCTGATGTCGAGGGAATGCTGGAGCGCGGATATGCATCGATGCCTCCCATTGAGCAGACGTTTGCGAACTATCTCTCAGCGGGAGGGACATCGACCCTGAAGGCTCCGACCCTGCCATCTAAGCCTCTGAGAGACACATCTCGGCTGAACGGCAGGGCATATGCGGCAGCGGGTCAGGCTGGTGCTGCTCTGCACACGGTGGCAGTGTTGCAGGCGTACCAGGCTGATCTGCTGAAAGATCTGGACCGAGGTCTGGGGCTTTCCCCGGAGGAGGTGGCTGAGCTGTGCCGCACCACAGACCTCTTTCTGAGGGCCACCAGACAGACAACGACCGCGGTGGGCAGGTCCATGTCGGCGATGGTGGCCACCGAGAGACATCTGTGGGTGAACCTGGCGGACATCGGGGAGAAAGAGAAACGCTTTCTCCTCGATGCGCCGGTTTCGCCATCTGAGTTGTTCGGCACATCCGTCAAGGCGGTGGTCGAGAAATTCAGAGAGGCGAAGGCGCGCTCGGCGGCTTTTAAATCATGCATTCCTCGCCGGTCCACGCCCCCACCTGAACACCGGGGAAAACCAGGCCCGTCCTGGTCCAGGGGCCAGAGACGAGGCCAGGTTGCCAGTGTAGCCACTCGGGGCCCTACCCCCGGGAGGAGTCGGTCCCAGAGGAGGCGTGATGCGCGGCATAGGAGAGTGGATCTAAGGGAGACGATCCAGCGCAGGCATGGCGGCAGGCCTGGATCGGGTACCTAGAGTCTCCTCTCAGGTTCCCCTCACGTCCGTTCGGCTGCCTGCCCCTCCTTTTTTCCCCTCGCCAAAGACTCTGGGGCTGGGCCGATGATGAGATTGATACTCAATCTGATGGCCCGGTATGTGAACAGTAAGACACTTTAATAAAATATTCAAATGTGTATGTTTTCTTTGTCTAACCAGCTCCTCTTGAGTTCTACTGCCACCAAGTGCCGAGTGTAGCTAGGTCTCCCCTCGTTTAAAAAAAAAAAAAAAAAAAAAACAGTGTGTAGAGACCTCCACTTGTAGTTAAATCCCTTTTGGGTTAAGCATTGTCAGGTTTAAAGCCTCCGCTAGAGTAAGCTTGGTATAGACATGACCCAACATACATATACATATGGAAATATGCTAAGAAACCGTTGTAAAGCTGCTTCAAGCGAAAAAAAAAATCACTCTGCTGAAGCCTCCGCTCGCTTAAACCCTGCTAAAAGTAATACTCTTTTTGCACGAGTGTAGTCAGGTCCCTTCCCTGTGAATATTCATATACACATATGTGAGACCTCCACTCCTAGGAGTTTATGTGATAGGGTGAACAGAGCGTCGTCAGGCCCCCTCTCTGAGAGAGAGATGTTTTACTGAAGCCTCCGCTCTCCTTAAAAGAAAAGCCCCGCTTTTAAGTAGAAATCTCACATGTTTGGCTGTTAGGCCCCATTCTGGGCCTCACTAAATTATCTTTTGGTATCGTGCTAAAGCCCCTCTGCCAGAACTGAGTGTAGCAGGCTTTTTTCCCTAAAAGGATGTTTTTTTTTTTTTTTTTTAAAAAAAGCCTCCTCTCTGCAAAGTCCTATTGACGTGTGGACTCGTATAAAAGATAATACTTCTTAGCGTTGAATGTAGCCAGGTCACTCTCTTAGACCTCCATTCATGAGAGCTTTTATTGGCTTGAGTGTCGCCAGGCTCCCTCTGTTTGGGGTATTTCTGTTTAAGCCTCCACTCTCCAGAAATACAGGCCGAAACGCAATAATGCAGCTCTACTTTTAGTATATGAGCCCTTTTCGTGAGCCTGTCACTTCAAGCGTTGAGTGCAGTTAGGCCTCCCTTCCTCGAGAGGGTGTTCAAACCAAGGCCTCCACTCGGAAGAGCTTCCTCAGCTGAGCGTCGTCAGGCTTTGTTGCGCTCGAGAGAGTCTGTAACCATTGAAGCCTCCCCTCGCTGAAGCTCCGCTTCTGGGTTTGCTATCGCCAAGAATAATATTGGTGTCTTCCTCGCTATGCTCAGAACACCTCCTCAAACCCACATTAGTGGTGATTACTCACGCAAGTCGTTGAGCATTCCTTAAAAACCACTTGAGTGGTAAGTGCACTACTTAGGCACTTCATTAAATCCATATTTATGGTAAAGTTCCCTCCCATGAGGGTATGGTCCTTTTCTGAAATCCTATACGGTGTGGACCACGCAGGGGAATCCTCCGTGCCCATCTTCGAGTTGGTTCCAAAACCCTTAAGTTTTTTCAACTCCACTGATAAGCACAGTGTAATAGGTCTCCTCTCTGTCACAAGCACAGTACTGAGACCTTCACTCTCACAGTTATAGCAGCTGGCAGGCCCCTGGGTGCCTCGCTGACTATTTTTTGGGGGGAGTGCTGTCTTCCACTCATCAAAAACTAGTGTTGTAGGCTTCTCTCTCTAGAGATGCAATCTCGGAGCCTCCACTACACAGAGCTATGAGATAAATGCTACTTTGCATTTTTAGCTCTACTGTGAGTATTTGCCACGTCTTTGAGCGTCGAGTGTAGCCAAGCCTCCCCTCGCTTAGAGCGTTCACTTTGAGGCCTCCACTCTGTAGAGTTTCCCTAAGGGGAGCGTCGTAGGCCTCCTCTCGCTTTAGAGAGTCTTTCTGCTGAAGCCTCCCCTCTCCAGAAGCTCCGCTTTCAGGCTTTGCTACCGCCTAGAGATTGCAATCTGGTGATCCTCTCGCTATGCTCTGGGCACCTATTCAAAACCACATCTGTGGTGTTTACTCACGCAAGTCCTTGAGCACTCCTTAAAATCCACATGAGTTTTTTACCACATTTGTGGTAAAGGTCTCCCCCAACTGGTGGGTCCTTTTTTAAGTCCTTTACGGTGTGGGCCACGCAGGTAAACCTCCGTTCCCATCTTTTGAGTTGGTTTTTTACGAAAACCTTCTTAGTTTTTCCAACTCCAATCCAGATAGCACTGCTAGCAGGATTGAGTGTCGACGCCTCCTCTGGCCTCCACTCTCCAGAAGAGCTCCACGTAGGTAATTCTGTCACACAGGCTATTCAGCCTCGCGGATTACCTTCAGGGTTGAAGTGTAGATAGGTTGTGAGACCTCCACTCTCAGAGTTCTTCTTTGCTAAGCACGGAAGTGTGTCAGGCTTCCTCTCCTGAAAGCCTCCACTCTCCAGACTCCACTCAGGTAGTACTGTCGCATAGGCTATTCAGCCTCGCTGATTACCTTCAGTGTTGAAGTGTAGTTAGGTCATGAGACCTCCACTCTTAGAGTCTTGCCCACAGAATGTTGCCACCAGACTCCACTCAGGTACTGTCGCATAGGCTATTCAGCCTCACTGATTACCATCAGTGTTGAAGTGTAGTTAGGTCATGAGACCTCCACTCTTAGAGTCTTTCTTTTTTATATAGAGTGTTGTCAGGCTTCTTCTCGCCGAAGCCTCCACTCTCCAGACTCCACTCAGGTACTGTTGCATAGGCTATTCAGCCTCGCTGATTACCATTAGTGTTGAAGTGTAGTTAGGTCATGAGACCTCCACTCTTAGAGTCCTTCGTTGCCTCCAGAGATTACACTAGAAATAGGTAGTCCGACTGCACAGGCTATTCAGCCTCGCGGACTACCTCTAGTATTGAGTGTAGATAGGTCACAGACCTCCACTCTTTGAGTTGTCCTCTGCTGGGTGCAGAGTGGTACCAGGCTTCTTATTACCAAAGCCGCCACTCCGCAGAAACTCCACTCAGGTAGTTCTGCTGCACAGGCTATT
The DNA here is from genome assembly GCF_049309525.1 of Garra rufa. Taxonomy (NCBI): domain Eukaryota; kingdom Metazoa; phylum Chordata; class Actinopteri; order Cypriniformes; family Cyprinidae; genus Garra; species Garra rufa. Next base: position 21,493,742 of record NC_133366.1, on the reverse strand, counting down.
CAGCCTCACTGACTACCCTCAGTGTTGAAGTGTAGATGGGTCATGAGACCCCCACTCTTAGAGTTTTCCTTTGCAAGACACAGAGTGTTTTTTGGCTTCCTCTGTTGAAGCAGTCACTCCTCAGAAACTCCATGTAGGTAGTTCTGCTGCACAGGCTATTCAGCCTCACTGACTACCTCCAGGTTTTGAGTGTAGAGGTGTCACGGCACCTCCATTCTTAGAGTTGCTCTCTGGAAGGCACAGAGTGTTGCCAGGCTTCCTTTCGCTGAAGCTTCCACTCCTCAGAAATCTCCACTTAGACAGGTCTGCTGCACAGGCTATTCAGCCTCACAGACCATCGTCATTGTCAAGTGTAGTTAGGTCATGAGACCTCCACTCTGAGATTCCCTCTAGCAGAAAACTCCAATCGGATAGTTCTGTTGCACAGGCTATTCAGCCTCACTGAATACCCCCAGTGTCGAGTATAACAGGCCATTTAGGCCTATACCTGTTAGCACTGAATGTTGTCAGGTCCTTAGAGCAGACATTCGTTCTGCTGAGACCTCCATTCTCTAAAAACTCCGCCCATTATACAGGCGTTCGAAAGCTTCTTCACTTAGGGAGCTGAGTGTATTAGGCCCCCTCTAGGCCTCCACGCTTGAGAGTTACGTGCGCAGGTAGTCGAGCTAGCCGTGACAGGTCAGGCTGGGCCCCAGCGACTCTCGCTGAAGCAGGGGTGATGTTCCTTCTTGACTCCTCAATCAGTCAGTTGATCACTTATCCCTCGGCATGGCGGCGTTGGTATAAACGTTCCCATAGTGTCCACCAGGACGCAGCGTAGAGTTCCCTCCGGAAGGGAACGTCTAGGTTACGTATGTAACCCCTGTTCCCTGAGGACAGGGACGAGACGCTGCGTCTCGGGGCCATGCCTCGGGCCCTGCACATACCTCCGTCAGACAAAAAGATGGTGTTGTGCTCACAGGCACCTGCTTTTATACTAGCAGGCGCCCGTTGATGACGTCACAGGTTGGCGCCGGCCAGTGTCAAGTTCACTGTCATTGTTCTATAGCTTGTTTCAGAACCGGTCATGCTGAAGGCAGTTCCCATAGTGTCCACCAGGACGCAGCGTCTCGTTCCTTGTCCTCAGGGAACAGGGGTTACATACGTAACCTAGACGTTTCCCTTCCGGGAACTCGAGCTGCGTCACAAACGCTTTGGGAATGCCATTTGCGAACCACGCTCTGAATACGTGTGCATAGTCCAATAGAAAGAGGTGTGACGTCACGAACGTGATTACGTCACCAACCAGGAAGCTATAAAAGCATGTGCGCCGGCAACGGCGTCAGCTTCTGTCATTCAGCGAAGCACTCTGTGTTGTTGTGTCTGTTTTTCCACCGTTTTGTGCAAGTTAGCACAGCTTTTGTTTTGTGGAAAATGTCTTGTAGGAAGAGTGTTTCCAAGAGCGAGGGCAGATCGCATTTTAGAGTGTGTGTTCCTCCCTGTCGGCGCTACATTACCGATGGGGATACACACACTCTTTGTGTGGTCTGCCTGGGATCAGAGCATGCACAGTCAGCTCTTGAGGGGGCTGGATGCCCACACTGTGACCATCTGCCAGTGCGTGTGCTTCGATCCCGGAAGGCTCTCTTTGAGGAGGGAGCCTTCACCAGCATTCCTCACGGGGTGGCCCCGCTTCCGCCGAGGCGAAGCGGAGCGGCAGCTGCACTTGTGGGGATCGTAGTTAGATCTGTTGGAGGGAATGGAGACGGGAATCTCTCCTCACCCAGCAGATCTGAAGTCCGCTCTCAGGGGTTGGAAGCCCGCTCTGTGGTTACTTCCCCCGGGATGTGGACTGGGTGCTCCGCTTGTCTTCCTCAGAAGAGGTGGATGAGGGGGGCGCCGCTGAGGATCCGCTCCCTCAGTCTCCCCAGTATGAGGAGTTTTGGAGGTGGTGACTCACTAAGTTGAACATCGAATGGCAGCCCCAAAAGTCATATGAGCCGCAGAGAAGCAATTATGCGAGCGCTTCCTGCGGACTAGAGCACCACCTCCACGTAGGAGCCTGCCTTTCTTCCCCGACGTCCACAATGAGATCTCGAGGTCGTGGAACAGGCCATTCTCCTCTCGTGTGTTTATCCCCGCCTCAGATTATTATGGAAATGTGGCGAGGATGACAGAGAGGGGATATAAGGAGATGCCCCGGGTGGAGCAGACGCTAACTAGCTATCTGTCCCCCGATGTGGCATCTTCCTTAAAGGCTCCTATGTTACCCTCCAAGCCCCTTCGAATAACTTTGGGGCTGGTGGGTAAAGGGTACACGGCAGCAGGTGTCGCAGGCATATCAAGCCGACCTGCTGAGGGATCTCCACACTGGCGAGGAAGTCGACATATACGAGCTTTGTCGTACCGCTGATCTTGCCCTCCGTGCCACCAAGGAGACCGCCCGTGCCATTGGGCGGTCCATGGCAGCCATGGTGGCGGCGGAGAGGCATTTGTGGTTGACCCTGTCCGACATGAGGGAGAAGGACAGCGTCTTCCTCCTGGACTCCCCGCTTGCCCGTTCAGGCCTGTTTTGGCGATGCAGTCGTCATCAGGTACCAGGAGGCACGCAAACAAGCGTCGGCGTTTCAGCGGTACCTTCTTCGCTGCGTCATTGCAGAGGCTGCTGGGCGTGAGCAACCTCGCCCGTGTACCAGCTCCTCACACAGGGAGACACAAAAAGCCAGCGTCGCTGCCCGGGCCCCTCCGCAACGGGGCCGGGACCAGCAACGCTCTAAGCGGGGACCTCCAAGGCGAGGCCCGACCTGAGGGTCTTGCTTCAGTCTAGGAGGTCCTCAGCTAAACGGCCCTGACTGGCAGTCTGCCACCCCGCTAACATCACAGGGTGCAGCGGTCCCTTGCGAGTCAAAACCTCAGTCTTTTCCGCCCGCTTGTGTAGCGGAGCCGAGGGGCTCGCCACCCCTACGTGGGTCCCAAAAGCAGTTAGTTCGGATTTCTCATGCTGTTCAGTCGTTACAGGGCACTGAATTAATAGCTCAGGCAACTCCAGAGGCCAGCCTCGAGAGGCTGGTTCCCCTAGCAGACTATTTAGCAGCGTGGAAACTTCTGCCAAATGTGTCCGCATGGGTCCTGCGTACTGTAGAGAAAGGATATTACATCCAGTTTGGCGCCCCGCCGCCACCTTTCGAGGGGGTCTTTCCCACTATCGTGGGGCCCGAGCAGGCTCTGGTTATGGAACAGGAAGTGAACTCCCTTCTGAGGAACGAGGCCATAGAGGTGGTCCCTCCTCACGAGAGAGAGTGCGGGTTCTACAGCCGCTACTTCATTGTTCCAAAGAAGGATGGAGGCTTGCGTCCTATTCTAGATCTGCGTCAGTTGAACCGTGCAGTTATGAAACTGAAGTTCAGAATGTTAACTCTCAGTCAGATCGTGTCTCAAATCAGGTCCGAGAACTGGTTTGTCACGATAGATTTGAAAGACGCATACTTCCATGTCTCCATCCTTCCTCGTCACAGGAAGTTCCTGAGGTTTGCTTTCAGGGGCGAAGCATACCAATATCACATTCTTCCTTTCGGCCTGGGACTCTCACCCCGCACTTTCACGAAGTGTGTGGATGCAGCTCTGGCACCGTTGCATCTCCAGGGCATCCGCATACTGAACTACATAGACTATTGGCTGATTTTAGCCCAATCAGAGCAGTTGACGGTTCAACATCGAGATGTTGTTCTCGCCCATATGAAAGCGCTGGGATTGAGACTGAATGCAAAGAAAAGTGTACTTTCTCCATTACAGAGGACCACTTATCTAGGCGTGCTGTGGGATTGTCTCAATCTCCATTTCTGCAAAATACTTTGAGTTTGGGTTTGTTCTAACATTCTGGGAACACAATATTCACTATTTCATCAGATTTGTAAGGTAAATCATTTATAAACCTACGCAAACTCAGGAGAATACATCAATATCTTTGTTAATATGCTAACTGTTATTCGCCATTATATGCCATAGAAGAACCTTTTTGTCTAAATGGTTCCATAAAGAAACTTTAACATCTGAAGAACCTTTCTGTTTCACAAAAGGTTCTTTGTGGCACAGATAAGGTTCTTCAGATTATTAAAAGGTAAGCAAGAAATGTTTTTTAAAGAACCTTTGACTGAATGGTTCTTTGTGAAACTAAAAATGGTTTTTCTATGGCATTGCTTGAAGAACCTTTTGAAGCACCTTTATTTTTAAGAGTGTAGTTTACACATTTTGATTTTGAAATTACAGTGGCTGTAGCATTTTTGTCAAAACAAAAACAATTGTCAGGCCATTGACGCTCTTTGCAGTGATTACTAGTTATTTTATGCTATTATATATGTATTTTAAGTCATTTTAAAGGCTATTGATTGCTTCTGTCTTTTTTTATTACCTCAAAGAAGTGAATTATAATTATCCGATTAATCGTCAGAATAATCGACCAATTACTTGATTACAAAAATAATCGCTAGTGACAGCCCTACTATTATTTAATCTTTATAATATGCCCCAAAAAAGAGCTTATTCTGGCATAATAATGTCACTTCTTTTGTCGCCTGTGTATTTCTATCTCTCTGGAATCATTCTCTCAATTTTTGTACATTTGCATGGGAAGCTGATACATTTTGGCTGTAGATGTCATGGTTGACCCCCCAGGGTTTGTGGGGTTAAAATAGCAGCATGGCACAGTACAGATCTCTGTGGGTCATCCTGTGTCGGTGAATAACAGCCTGTCTGTTGATTGATGCTTACAGGACCATGTTATGATGAATAGGTTGGCTAAGTGAGCCATTTTCACAAATAAGAAGTTTATTTTCAACCATTGACCTTGCCTCGTTGAATAATGCATGGCCAGGCAGACTGATGTGTTTGAACGTGTGACAAGCTACTGAGAGGAGTTAATTTGTATTAAACGCCAAAGGGGCCTGTGCTGTATTTAGTGAGTCCAGTGATGTGCCATCGTCTGGAAATAAAGCTTTGACACCTCCAGTCATTACAACCAACGTATACCAATAATTACTCTCCCCCTCTTCCCTCCCGGCCGCAGCTTTCAGCTTGCATTTTGCACAGTTTTGAGCGGTTTATTCACGCAAGTCGGCCTTTCAAATCTATGGCGTGTTTAAACATCCTGTCATTAGCCATACCGGAGCTTCGTGGCAGTCTCCAAGGCCCTGCTGTATAGTAACCATGGCAGCGTCCGGCCTCCTTGAGAAGGTTCCCTATTGGTTCTCATTCAAACCCTGTCCCAGCATGCCTCTCTCAAGAGCTATGCAGAGCAATCGGAGGTATGATTAGCTCTCTGTGTGCTAGCGATGGAAGCACAAGTTTGAGACAATTACTCCGCTCAACTTCAAGATAAGTCTTTCTCTCTGGGTTCCAGCATACTGTGCCCTTCACAAATGTTGATTAATGGCTACGAGCAGCGAAAGCAGAGAAAATTACTGTATGCCAAATTTGGCCACTAGCGCTTATTTGTTCTGTTTTGCAGTGGTTTGCCAAGCAGGTAGCAACTTTTCAAGTTTTTTTTTTTTTTCATGTTAACTGCTAGTTTGAGGTTGTTACAAAAATCAGTAGATTATTGAAGGTTACTCCAGTAAAGACAGGAAGGTCTTTAGTCAATCTTAGCTTTAGTAAATGTGGTTACACTCTCACAGAGGCTTTGTGGTTCTTGATATTTCACTTCTTCACTTCAATTTTAATGGAGCGCATATGTTGTTTTTTTTTTTTTTTTTGTCTCTTGGAGTCATCTCTCTACCTAGCACCTTTTCCTGTCCAGTCCAGCCAGCCATCCTCCCAAAAAAAAAGACTCTATAGGAAGGGGCTATCATGATATTTTCCTGCCATGCTTTACACTTGTTTGTACAGCGTTGTTCAAATTGGTTCACACTGCACTGTGCAGTATACAGATAGTTGCTGTAACACAATTTTGTTAATAGAAAACAGCAACATATAATCAAAAGGAGTTATAGTCACAAATAATCACAATAAATAATGGGACCATTAAGTCCAAGCGTGGAGACCTCAAGTGTCTTTAGGTTTGGAGTTCTTTGTAGGCTATTTCACTTCTATTAAAAAAAAAATTAACTAGTAAGAATTTTAATGGAGTGCATATGTGATGTGATCTGGGAAAACCCATCGGACGCTGTGTTGGGACGTTTTCAGGAAATTTGAAAAATAGGCTGAATGTCAATTTTTGGTCAAAATTAGGTTTTCATTGATTTTATTATTCTATAACATCTTGTCTATCATCTCTGAAAAAAACTTGGCAAAAATCACTTGTTTAATGCAGAAAAATAGCAATTTATAGCAACAAGCAGAAATGAATGTGACTTTCTCTTAAGAACGCGCTGTGGAGGTTTTACTTAACACTACACAAAAAGTTAACCTATCAAAATAAACCACATAACATATTTTATAAAGGTGTATCAATGCCTTTTCCCCGCCAGTCCTGTGTAAATTACGGCATGCAAAGTTTTATTTTTGTATTTATTTTTTAATATTGTGAGATGGCACAACAACGCAGTCTGAAGTACTGTAGCTGCTAATTTTACCAATCTTACTCGTTTCAATATACTCAATCTTGAGGATGTCAGACTATTTCACATGCAGAAATGAAGGATCAGATGATGAAGTTACTAAAGAGGAAGAGTCCAATAACAGTCTGCTATATGAAAAGGTGCGCACACAGTTGTGCTGCGTTCGCTTTTATAAATGTGAACTACAAGCTGCACTATTTGTGCTATCTAAATGTACAAGTGGTGATCAAAAGTTCAGATACTATGCCCATGATAGACAAAAGAAAACAAACTTTAATCTGTTTGTGTAATGATAGAGTATAGCACTCCTGACAAATTTAATTACACTTTTTTTTTCTCAGTAACTGTAACAGATTCCAGTTACATTTATTTTGTAATTAAATTACATAATTCCGTTACATGTAACTAGTTACTCCCCAACACTGGTATTGGTTTTGCGGTAAGGTACGTAATTGCAGTGCTGCAGAAATGCATATAGAGGCACGCATTTTCATAAGCCTGGGTTGGGATTTGCACAAGCTAGTTTGAAGTCTAATGGGTCAGCTCCACTATTTAAAGATGTTATAAAAGTAAGGCAGAAGATCACAGGAGATGTAGTGGAAAAGTGGGGAAACCAAGAACCAGGTCGTTGCATGAAGCTTGGTGAGAAACTGGAGTGTTGTCTCATATGAGATGGTATCAAGCAAGGTGACACGGCCAGGCTTTGGGTCGCGTCAGGGGTGTTTGAGAACTGCTTTCAAAGTGGGTCATGCAATCTTTTACAGAATGTGTGGCTTGCAGAGGAAAGTGTTAATTGTTGAATGGATGCACAATGAATTTTCATAGAATTTCTAAGTGTGCACACCACCCTTGCGTCTCTTCTTCAAAGATTACTGAATTGAAAACAAAAGAAAGCTGAAGATTTACATCTAAAGTAATTTATTTGAACTGGAAAAGAAAAATAATTTAGACCTGGCTGGAGAGGATTCTTTGTGAAGCCGGATAGGCAGACCAGAACAGTGAAGGCAATAGATTGTAGGAGTGATGGGCAATTTGTATTACAAGGGTATAGGTCATATGATCAGCATGTCAAAGTCCTCACTGTCCTCTGAATGGGCTTTCGCCCTGCACAAATGAGTTCAACTACTCTATGGACAGTAGGGGAGAGAGACAATGTAACATTAATGACTCATGAAAATGAATTAGTGGGGCAGAGAAAAAGGTATAACGCCAGAGAAAATAATTAAAATAATTTGCCTGTTTAAAAGGGCAGAAGGGAATGTAAAAATCGAGAGGCTATTAAAAAAAAAAGTGAAGCTCTTGCCGTAAAAAGGGAAGAGAATGACGTACAGTAAGAGAGAGAAAATTGCAAACAGAAAGCATTGTGTTCAGAAAGACCTTTGCCACTTGTTGCAGGTTCTTCTATCTGAAGAGATGGCGAAATCGGAGGGAAGAATGGAAGGCTGTGGGTCACTTTGAAAACAGAAGGCTGAAATAAGAACAATATTAATAGTCCAGGGCGGAAAGAGATGGAAAGAAGGAAAAGCAAAGTGGGAGGGAATGCACACTGAAGTAGAGACTAATGGGACGGGGGTCTGAAGAGAATGTGAACCTGTTTCTCAGCTCTACTTTAGGCCTCCTCAAACTCTACCCTCATGACAGTAGCCAAACACTCCATGCTTTCATCAGGCTTGATTCAAATTGAGCACCCTTTCTTCAAGAGTGGCCATTCTTAAAGCATACCGTCCTTATGGTCAATATCTGATGGAAAAATAGCCCGCATCCCCGAGTAAAAAAAAAAAAAGAGAGAAGGGGAGAGATAAAGAGAAACGTATTCTGGGTCTGTTTCTTTTTGAGTATTGATTTTGTCCTTTTCTAACTTCCCTTGAACACCATCAGGGTCCTTTTAAGCAAAGAAAAACACAAATGTCAGCGGGTTAGAAAGGAAAGGAGGTTGGGGGTAGAGGAATAGCATGCAAGCTTGGCAAGTGTACATGTTGGGCTTGTAATTACAACAATGTGACATGTAATCAATGTGGATTAGAATGCATCGTCCACATTAGCCATAGAGAGTGCATCTATTATGAGCTTTAATCAAAAAATGACAAATGTAAGAATGAGAAGCAACAGGCAAAATTTCAGCCTGATATTTATTAAGGTAGCTTACTAAATTGCATTTTCCCTTGTATGCATCTCACACTTTTAGCTTGTTATTGTCAGGTGGTTGTGAATAAAATTGAAGTTTTCTAAATCAACAGTAATAAATTGATTGTATATTTTAGAATGAAACTAGTGGAGTTTAGTTACAGTATATTTTTACATTTTCAATATACAGTCTGTCAGGGGACGACTGAGACGATGCCACATACCACAAAAGACTGAACATAATGAATTGTTATTTATCAGATCTTATTAAAATATACTTTTTCATTTTTTTAAATTCTACTAAAAGAAATTCTACTCATTTAAATTCTATTTAAGTTATGCATTCAGTTTGCTGCGGCAATTACAATCTGTGGAGAACTTTAAAAAAAACATTCTTAGTTCAGTTCTGCAAAGTGCACAGCCGTCTTTTCAAGATTGCACTGTTTTCAGCCGGAGGTCTAAAACCTCACCCTCTCCATTTTGTTGTTGTTGTTGCTGTTTGTAGTCATGCATATCCAGAGCTCTTAAAATGATAGTTCATCCGAAAATGAAAATTTGCTCTTAATTTTTTCTCACCCTCAGGCCATTCAAGATGTAGATGACTTTTTTCTTCAGTAGAGCAAAGATTTTTAGCTGAAGCCATGGTCCTTGGTGATTCATAAAATGCAAGTCAATGGCTATTATCACTTTAAAAGACGAAAAAAAAAGTATAATAGGTAACTAACTAACTTTAACTAAATAAATAAATACCTGTGGCTCCTGATGATTCATTGAGGTCTTATGAAGTATGTGCAAGTAACTGAACATTATTTACAACATTATTACCTATAATCCATAGCCTTGGGCAAATGGGGAAGTCTGATTCTTTTCCGAGAACTGGTTCTTTCAGACAGTTTGTTTCCATTAACTGGTTTAAATAACTGATTTACCACTTTGTTTATGTAATCATGATGTAACACATTTGCAGTTATATTATTAAAGCACTAAATAATAATGTGAAACGTGGATGTATTACATATCTAAAGCATATGAAGTGAATTAAAGGGATAGTTCACCCCAAAATGACTATTCTAAAATTAATTATTCACCCTCATGTTGTTCCAAATCCATAAGACCTTCTTTAATCTAAGATACACAACTTAAGATATTTTTGATGAAATCCAAAAGCTCTCTGACCCTCCCATAGACAGCAAGGGTACTACCACATTGAAGGCCCAGAAAAGTACCAAGATGATCGATAAAGTAGTCCATGTGACATCAGCATTTCAACTGTCATTTTACAAAGCTACAAGAACACTTTTTTGTGCGAAGAAAAGAAAAATAACAACTTTATTACACATTATCGTCTCTACTGTGTCACTTGTGGACGCATGTTCACGAGAGTACCAAGATGCATGCTTGTGGCATTGCCAACGCTAATGAAAGTGAGCGTTTCTGACATTTTGGGTGTTTTCAAACTGCTGGGTGTTTATGCAATGAAAATTATCTCCCTTACCTGATCCCACCCCTAAACCTACCATCATTTTGACATTAGCCAATCAGGTAACATGGTGTAAAAAGGCCTCATTTTGGTAACTCCTATTACTTTCCTGCAGAGGCGTAATGACATTGAACACATGTGCCGTGCCTTGTTTATACGCGTAGAAAGACGCGTTGGTGCCGCCACACACGTCATGGTACTCTCGTGAATACGGGTCCACAAGTGATGCAGTAGAGACGAAAAATGGAATTTCATCAAAATTGAAAGAAATGTAATTAATGACAGAATTTTCATTTTTGGGTGAACTAACCTTTTAACGAGTCTTAATCAACTTACCTTTTTTATATGAACCATGAGAAGCCATAAAAAAAAAACTTTCATTCATTTCACCCCTTCAAATTAAATACTTGGTTCATGTATGCTTGTATCAGCAGCTCACTAGACCTTCAGAACAAGTTGGCAAAAACAGTATCATAGGATCATATATGCTGGTATTTCAGCTCTTTTTTGAGTGACTTTTGGGCATGTCACAAAGTGAGTTTTGATTAAACGGCACCTATTATGCCCCTTTTTACAAGATGTAATATTGGCGTGGGTGTCCCCAGAATGTGTCTGTGAAGTTTCAGCTCAAAATACCCCACAGATCATTAATTATAACATCTGGAAAATTTTATTTTTGGGACATGTCTAAAAAAGAGCTGTTTTGGTGTGTATCACTTCAAAGGCAAATAAGCTGCATATTCCCTCCCTGTCTTCAGAAGAGGGCATAGCGTATACATGTCTGCTTCGCATACTTACAACAATAAACAGTTGATAGAAGCAACATGACTGAGAGCGTGAAAATCGGTGTTGAGCCGAACATATGGAAAGTCAAACACACCAAAAGTGCAACGAAACAGTGCACTGTTACAGAGCTCATGCTGCGCTGTCAAACTAAGCTCACCAGCATGCCACTGATCAACTAAAATACTCAAATAACATATACACACAAATAAGGTTAAAATCATTAGCTAAGCACTATAATGACATGACATTCACAAAGAAATCTGAAAGTGAAATGATTTGTGCAGACATAAATGTATTTAGGTCGATTTTGAGGCGCATTGCCTTGAAAAGTAAAAGTAGTCCACTGCATCCTCAGTGGCTCAGATGTTGGGAGAAAATTCTGACATCCAAACACAGAACACCAGGATTGCTTACGAGACATTGTTTGACGTTACAGCTACTCGAGTGCAAAGAACATGGAGGACAGCATACATCCAAAAACAGCTCATTGCTTCAAGAATCGAAACGGCATGCCTAGTGAGACTGATTTGGTTTAATGGGAATTAAAAAATAAGGAGTGAATGGATTTTCATCATTGTAGGGTGGTTATGTTTACACACTGTCAACACACATTTATGTCCAAACCATGTAAAAGTGGATTTTGCATAATAGGTGCCCTTTAAGTAACCTGTAGATCTGTGCTGCTTGAGCTGCAAACTTTATCAGATGTTTCGTCCAGGTAATACTGTTCAGTTTCTTGCACAGACCAATCTTTTCATTTTATAAGACCTCAATATATCGTCAGGAACTACGGGTATTTATTTTGTGTTGCCTGATATGTTTTTTGACTCTCAAGATAATGGTAGCCATTGACCTGCCTTTTATAAATCAGCAAAAACCATGGTTTCAGCTAAAAATGTTCTTTACCACTCTATTAAAGAGACACCTAGATCTTGGATGGCCTGAGGGTGAGTAGATGAACACCAAATTTTCATAACTATCTCTTAAAAGTTCCTCTTTTACTGGGTCTTTGTCTGGTCAAGTGCCATAATCAGTGGCTAAGCTTCTAAAAGCAGTCGCTGACGTGCGCTGTACTCAGCCAGCAGTGACAGCTACCACTGTGATCACCAAGGCAACTGTTGCCAGCGTTCCATGGCTTATTCATCATCAAAGTTCTTTCTCGTTCTTTCATGGAGAGATAGAAACAAAGAGAGAGATATGGGGCAGTCTGGGGCAAAGTGACCTTTTTGAATTATAATGGAAAACACAAAAGATATGGAAGACCATTTAAAGTGAGAGGAAAACTTTTAGCAAAGATCAAGACAACATTTTGATTAAATAGTGGAGAGAAGAAAGGAAGGTATGGGAAGGGAGAGAGAAGGTGCTGGTGGGCCTTCACAGGGAGATGGGTTTGTGAACATGCTGGCATATGCACATTTCCCTCCTCATCTGTCTCTGTCTCGCTCCCCTTACTGATGGGCTTGTGGTATCCATCTCTCCCCTGCTATCCATCTTGAGCGAAACAGGATGTCACAGGCACCATCTGCGGACCATGTTATTTTTATTTTCAATTCTCCATTCCTTTCTTTTCCCTCTATTTTTGTCAGAGCGGAGGTGTTTGTGATTAGCCCTGTATACCTGGCTAATTAAAAAGGCTGGCAGGCTGACTTGAAGATGGAGGAAGCACTGGTGTCATTTCCTGATTATGTACCTGCTTTTGAAAAGAGCACAATGTATCAGGGCTTCTCTGAATCTCCTACGCACAGGTATTTCTCCCCCTTACCGAACAGGTGGCCAGATGCACTGTTATTATGTACAGTAGCACTTGTGTGGTGTGGAGGCACTGGATGCTGCTAATGGAGTCGTTTTTTTTTCCCACATAAAGTAAGTTGAGCCTGAAACAAGTGCAATGCAGTGCAAAAATAAATAACATGTATGTAATATTGATAAAATGTTGTATATTACAGTGATGCAGGTATCCCAACTCGAAAGACTAATTTGCCACTGGTTCTTTCAAGATTTTCCTTTGGGGTTTTAATTTATGAGTAAAATAAAGTCTGTGATAAACATAACTTGACGATACTTTGATGTTTTGTTCTACAATGTAAACTGCACATACTGACATCTAGGGCTGTCCCCTAATAGTCGACTAACCTTTAGTTGACACGAAGAGGCTTGGTCAAACAAAATTTTGTTAGTCGCTTAGTTGCAAAAAAAAAAAAAAAATCCACAGGAAGTGGCAAAGTCACACAGTCCGTGACAGACAGATCATTAACGGCTGGTCTATGTGATTATTTAGTACATTGGGCAGGACATCCAAACGCTCACCTATTATTCATAAACCTCAAATTGGCTTTTTATCTGAAATATGTAAGTAGTAGCAACTTTACATGGCAGCTTAATCTAATCTTAACCTAGAAAACTGTGCACTATTGAACTGAACTGAACAGTAGCGTGCTTACAAGATGACAGTTGGAGCCGCCGGTGCGGTCACTTGCTCTTAAAATTCTGCGCCATTTTTTCTCATACAGTTAAAAGTAAAACATCTTTCTAATCTGTAAAGACTCTGTTTATTTGTGTGCACTCAGAATAACAACGAGATGTTGCACTTTTGTAAAATAATGAAAGCAAACAAGGTGCGCTTTTTGCCGTCTCGGTCTCTGTGAACTTGAGCGTGAAACTGATCAACTCTGTGTATACTTGCCTTACAGACGTGAAAAATATATCCATAGAGTGTAAAATGTCTACTTTTAAACTGACCAATTCAAATAGAAAACAAATATTCTCAGATTAAGTAATCCGTATGAAACATGCATGCAGGCGCATCACTACTGCGAGGAGGGCGAGTCAATGTGGCTTCATCTTTTAAACTGAAAACAAAGAAAGCGCTAGTTTATTAATAAATTATTAAAACGTTAATGCAGTCTCCTTGCTGTTTTTTCCTGACACAATTATAATTATTATATCTGTTGTTGTGCTGTGGCAAACTTTTTTTGCGTGTGCTTGAGCGCTTATTAGGACATGTAGGCAACCAAAGGCTCATTATTATATGATTTATATGGTTATTAATAAACGTGGGACTAATAGTCGACTAATGCTTAAAAGGAACAAGCTGACCAGCAAAAACTTTAGTCGAGGACATCCCAAACCAACATACTGTAGACTCATTGGAAATACATGCCTCTTTATGCATTTCTGCAAAACTAAACTAAAAAACATACTTATAAGTACGAATTACTGCAGATTCCAGTTGAAATAAACACTAGAGGCAGTAAAACTCTGAAAAATTATATTTCTTTTCACACAAAGTATGAATTGCAGGGTGCAAGTCTTGATTAATAAAGCCTAATACATACCTCAATCAATGAAATAAAAATGCAGCAATACATGCTTGTACAAACATAATAAAAACATGCCACGGTCGCGTATTGAACATGTGTTTTAGCACCACTCTCTAGACATTTCACTTTAAAACTGCCGCAAAACATTGCAGACATGTATATAGAGGCACATATTTTCATGAGCCTGGGTTGTCTGTCTTGTCTAGTTACTTATTAGAAACATCTGTTTTCAGAAATAAACATAACTGCCTCAAAATTCACGTTCTCCATATGGGTGTGTTCAGTTTACATTGTAGAATAAAGCGTCAAAGAATGGTGGTTATGTTTACCAGAGGCTATATTTTACTCAAAAAGGCTGAGATATGTGATGAGTTTGTTGGAAGAAAACAAATACCTATTAGCTTCATAGCGAAAAGAGAAAGGGTCCTAGCACTTACCCCAGGGGGACTTCAGTGGTTTTCTGGGGTGATTCAAACACCCTTTTACTTCATGAAAGCATGAGACCCTGTAGGACTCAAACCAGTAGAGAGCACTTTCAGTGATGCTCAGTTTCACAGGGTTGATAACACTGATGATTCACTTTGTCAAAAGCACCATTATAAGAATGTGTAAGAGTGATTGAGAGTGGGAGAAAGAGATTTTTCTTCTTACACTCAGGAAAAAAGACTGAAAACATGACTGGAGCCAAGCTGCTCAGCGTGAGGGCATGTTCTACACAGTCAGTGCATAACCTCATCAACAGGTTTGATAAAGACACAATGTTCTTTAGACCTTACAGTATATCTAATGCTCAAGCAATCTTTGTATATCACATCAGTTTCACATTTAAATATCGGACAGTTCTTAAGTAGTGCCTTGGATGTTATAGTGTACTAACTTCTTGTGATGTTAGGTCATTAATTAGGCATGTGCATGTTCATGATGGAATCATTGTGGCCATTTAATGCCTGTCATTGATGTTTTTTAATCGACCTTGCGAGATGTCATTGAATTTAGAAATTGGTAGATTGACTCATCAGGGTTGTGCAACCTTGATTCCATTCAGATACAGTTCAGGTAAACCTCAAAATATTAAGGTTTTCATAAAATTTAAAATTTGCTAATAGCTGTACTGTGAATGCAAAGAAATCGTCACGACTCACCACTGAGAGCAGAACTGCCTCATTATGCAGATCAGACGTTCAGCTTTATGTGCTTTCATTCACAGTTACACTTATTTATCGCCTCAGATATTCAAACATGCCTCTGTGTATTTTCCCATGACACTTGGCTCATAAACACATGCACAAGCACATCCATATACCAGCACCCCTGCTTACACTGTCCGTATCCTAACAGCCAAGTAATATGTTTTGCTCATGCTTCGATCATCCATAACGTTAGCAGCGGGAACTTCTTTTGAAGCCTTTCTCTTGTGGTTTGCATCTCGGTCTAAAAGAGAAGAGAAGAGGAAGAGTGCAAAATGAAGAAATGAAAGACCGTATGACAGAAAATTTAATAACAACAGTAGTTGTTCAAGCCACTTTCTGATCAAAGTTAGTATCTACAACACTTGAAAGAAGCCAAGGAAACATGCCTCTCATTTACTGACCCCTTGTGAAGCCCAGCATTCTCGGATGAGATGAGCTAACCTAACATAGTTAGAGTAATAGACTCTTTTCTGAGCTAGAATGGAAGAGAACCTTGTTTGCTCAGACTCTGACTTGTAGCTGAGGGGCTGGGAAATGTTATTAAAGATGTCAGTTTTGTTTAAGGGGGAAGGGCAAGCTTAGAGAGGGCAAGAGGCACATTGCTGCGAGGATGTCCCTGTCAGATTAAAACTGACCTGTTCTCTGACAAGCTTTCATCTTGTTGAGGCCAAACTTTCAATAGGGAACAACAGGAGGATGTGCCACAGATGTGCTACTGGGGAAAGGAACAAGACTAGAAGTTATAAATCTGCAATGGATAACTGTATAAAATTGTAAATACACAGTAAAAAAAAGTGCACTTGTTACTTTAGGATTTCTGTGTGTGTGTGTGTGTGTGTGTGTGTGTGTGTGTGTGTGTGTGTGTGTGTGTGTGTGTGTGTGTGTGTGTGTGTGTGTGTGTGTGTGTGTGTGTGTGTGTGTGTGTGTGTGCGTGTGTGCGTGTGTGTGCGTGTTATACATTCTAACAGTATGATTTGTTTTTTATTACTGTTGTTTTTGAATTCTGTGCCTTTCAGTTTTACATTACGGATTGTTCCTGTTTGAGCTCAAGGGCTAATTGGAATCTCCTTCTGGCATCACGTAGCAGTGCCTTCTCATTTACTTGCAAAATAAAATGTCTCCAATGCCATGGCATCCCAGCTCTGTGTGAAAGGAAATATGGACGTAAACGTATTAAACGCACATTTGCCCACACAAAGGCCGGCCTGAAGCAATCAACCCTGGCTTCGCAGTATCAAAGATACAGTCCCGTGTCCATAATAAAACACACAGGACCAATTAGTCTGCCGTCCTTGAAAACGTATGTCTGTTTCTTCCTGCTCTGAGCCTATCAGATCAAACACTCCATGTTGTCCATCATCAAAAAGTAGCAGAGGCTGGTTTTCTTCAAACAAAAATCTATTTCTTATTGAATCCAACTGAAAAGTTGGAATATTTTGTCACTGCAGTACAAAGAAAATGTTATATGATTGTATGCTGTTTTATTTATTAATAAGTATTGTTATTGTACTAGTGTTATTCTTTTTAAGGGATAGTTCACACAAAAATGAAAATTCTGTCATTAATTACTCACTCTCATGTCGTTCCAAACCTGTAAGATCTTTGTTCATCTTCAGAACACAAATGAAGATATTTTCAATGAAATCCAAAAGCTTTCTGACCCTGCAACGACTAATTACCACGTTCAAGGGCCAGAAAGGTAGTAGGACATTGTTAAAACAGTCCATGTGACATCAATGGTTCAGCCTTAATTTTATGAAACCATGACAAAACAGTGTTAATTTTGACAGCAAATTTGGATTTAGTCTTATTCTTTTTACTAAAAAGCCATTTAGTTTTAGCCATGTTTTACTCATCTGAATTGTTTTAGTTTTAGTCTAGGCTAAAATCTAATGGGTTTAGTTACAGTATAATGCATTTATTAAATATTTCTCTAAAATGACCAAACTCATTATATAGGTTTGATATTAGGATTTTATCATGATAGACACAGGTTTAACTGCTGTGACATACAACATGCCTTTATATTCAAATTAAATTAAACCACTTTTCATTAAGAAACAAGAACATGGTTCTTTTCAATTAAATAGCAATGGTTATGTAGGATAATTATGCATTCTTTATAACAATTTGTTTAGCACATTCTTCATTTCTTCAAGCAGACATATGTATTTATATAAATACATTTAGATTAGTCTTAATTAGGGCTACTAAAGTGATTCAGTCAAGAGCAATGAGTGATTTTCTGTCTTTCTTTTGTTGCTTGATTAACATCAATGCCACAGACAATAGGCTGCTGTCCCTTTAAAACCGAATGCATGCACTGTAAAAAGTTTTTATCAGTTTCAACTTAAAAACTTTAGTTTAGCAGCTGCCTTAAAATGTTAAGTTAAATCAACTTAAGTCATTTAAACTCACAAGTTAAATCAACTAATTTTGATTGCAATAAGTTCAAATGACTTGTAGTTTTAAGCTGATTTAACTTAAAAACTTAAGGCAGCTGCTGAACTTAGGTTTTTAAGTTGAATCTGGTGAAAACTTTTTACAGTGTGGATGCAATGTACTTATATATGTCTGATATTCTCCTAACTATTTACGTTCACCTAAGATGTAACCAAGTGTGTTTACGTGAATATGAATTGTCGTAATTGACAATTCAACAAAAGTTTGTTTGTATTTCTCAGTTTCTCGTGATGCGAAAGAGCACTCGTGCGCTGTGTGAGAGGCGCTGCTTCTGTGCACTCAGAAAACAGAATTGAATTGAGTCTCTTTTCGTCATCAAATTTGTCCATTTGCTCCTCTCTTACTCCCAGATATTGACACTTTATGGGACTTGCACCAAATGTATGCTAGCTTATGTCCTGCTGGATAGATCAATAGGTATGTTACAGTTCAAATGTACGCATCTAACCTCCTCACCACACAGTAGATTCGGTATGAATGAATCTCTTCCCAAATCTTGTTTTTATTCGTTGAATAAAATGTCAATAGATTTTCGTCATAGTTTTTGTCATTCGAAATTAGTTTTTGTTTCGTTATCGTCTCATTTTCATCTGTTAAAACAATATTCGTCAACGAAATTAACACTGTGACAAAGAAAACAAAAATTGAGACTTCATTCAAGAATTTCTTCTCTTCTGTGTCAGTCGACACGTGTTCACGAGGCCATGGTGCATGTTGTTGTTTGATTTTTGTTGTTTTTGTTCTTGTTGTGTCTGACCTCTTTGTAGATTGTCTGCTGGCCTCATGTTTTTAAGTCTGAAGAAGGTTTGATGAGATCAGTCATGGCCTGATGATCATCCATAGTGCTCTTTACTTGACAATACACTAGCCTTGATTGGTGGCCTTGCTGAAGGTTTGGTCTGTTTATAGAGCACACTGTTCTAATTGTTTGTAAATACCGGAGCAATTCAGGGCTCAAGAGCTTGAAATGATGGTCAGAAGTCCTCTAAAAGCTCCTGTGTAGGGTTACAGTTAGGTCACCATAACTGTGAGAGGTAAATGGCAGAGGTCCTCATACAACCATGCTTTTTTCTTAGAAAGAGATGGAGCAGGTCAGTGTACAAGTAAGACTTCTGTGTGTGTGCGTGCATCCCAGGGTCTTTTTTTTTTTTTGTTTGGTCTTCCAGCCCTTCTCTCTCTCCGTCTACTCTGAGAGTGTGTTATCCTGATGAAGTTTCTGTCAGTGGCAGGCATCTGGTCTATATGCAGCGACTGTCATCTCCTCCAGTGCCCACACAAAATGGCCTCCAACTGCCAACACAATGAAATGGCAAAGCACATGAAGACATTTCTCCCTTTTGGGATCAATGCACACAAAAAGAAGAAGAAGAAGAAGAAGAAAAATCCTTGTACTCAGATGATCTTTTAATCACTCACTGTATCATCATTGCTGTATAGCTTTGCATTGTAAGAGTTTTCTTAAATTGCTTTGTTCTTTATTAGAATAACAATGCACTGTAAAAATCCAATAGTTTACCATACTTAGATATAGTTAGTTATTTTTAATTAGTTGCTATACTTACTAGGTTTTATTAAGTTACAGCTACTTTCAAGGCAAATAAAGCAATTTACTTACTTCCTCTAGTAACGCTTACTTACTTCAAGTAGCCACAAAGGAACCAACAACATTAATAAACCAGTGAGAGCCAGCAGTGCACTAATTTGTTGGTAATGTGCAAAATAACAACAGAAGAAGAAGAAAAGAAACATTGATGAGGTGGGGCAATCCATGTCTGCAGTTATCTTTCTTTCACTAGTTTCCCAAAGTCATTTTGAATGTTGAACTTTCAATACAACTGAAATATTTGAGAGAACATCACATAAGCTGACTTCATAAATTAACATTACCATTATAGTGATTGGCGTCCCCTTTGGCACTTTGAACTTTATTTTATTATAATTTTCTTCCTATTGATGCAGCAGTGTGTCATGAAATCAGAGTTATTTGATTGCAAGGGAAGAAAAGTATATTGTTTTTAGAAAGTGATGTACTGTATGTATATATGTATATCATTAGCTGTATTTTACATATTTACTAATGATCCTTTACTATTTTTTTCTTTATAAACACCTTTAGAAGCTTTTAATTGGGTTGATACAGTTCTTTAATATTTGCGGTAATAACAACAATGGTAACAATTCAATTTTGTTTATTTTTATTCATTGTAACAATAACCATTTTACTTTTTGTTGGGCTACGACTGACAGAAAACAGCAAATAAAATTGGCAAATAAAAACAACAAACATTTTTAAGGTAGTTTTTTTTTTTTAGGTTGACATTACTTAAATTTTTAAGGGCAACCAGTTTCCTCGCAGTTTTTTAAGTAAATTCAACTTTTAGTTTTTAGTGTGTACCCTCAGATTCCATATTCTTAATAGTTGTATCTCAACCAGATATTTTCCTATCCTAACAAACCATATGTGACCCTGGACCACAAAACCAGTCTTAAGTCGCTGGGGTATATTTGTAGCAATAGCCAAAAATACATTGCATGGGTCAAATTTTTTGATTTTTCTTTTATGCCAAAAATCATTAAGAAATTAAGTAAAGTTCATGTTCCATGAAGATTTTTTATAAAATTCCTACTGTAAACATATCAAAATGTAATTTTTGATTTGTAATATGCATTGTTAAGAACCTAATTTGTACAACTTTAAAGGTGATTTTCTCAGTCTTTTTGATTTTTTTGCATCCTCAGAATTCTGATTTCAAATGGATGTATCTCAGCCAAATATTGTCCTATCCTAACAAACCATACATCAATAGAAAGCTTTTTTATTGAGCTTTCGTATGATGTATAAATCTCAGTTTTGTCAAATTTAACCTTATGACTGGTTTTGTGGTCCAGGGTCACATATGTCAATGGAAAGCTTTCAGATGATGTATAGATTTCAATTTAAGAAGAAAAAAATTGGCCCTTATCACTGGTTTTATGGTCCAGGGTCGCATATTAACACATACTTATTTAGTAATTTTTAATAGCCATATTTATGTAAATATATTGTTGTATATACTTTTTACATTGTTGCAAATAACTATACTAAACAATGTATTTACAACCGTCAAGGTAATACAAGTCTTCTCTGCAAAAAAATAAAATAAATAAATGAAAAATATTGAGAAAATCGCCTTCAAAGTTGTCCAAATGAAGTTCTTTGCAAAGCATATTACTTATCAAAAATTAGGTTTTGATATATTTACAGTTTGAAATGTACAAAATCTCTTCATGGAACATGATCTTTGCTTAATATCCCAATGATTTTGGCATCAATTTTGACCCATACAATTGCTACAAATATACCTCTGCTACTTAAGACTGGTTTTGTGGTCCAGGGTCACATATGTATCTTTAAAATTGTTTTTTTTTTTTTAAATATATTTTATCACGGAACTTACTGTGAGTCTGTGACTGATGCACAGTACAGTCCACGGCAGTCCAGCTTGCAGTTGAGTTTCCAAACTGGACCTGCAGACGTGCATTCAGACTGGAAGTTTACTACTTTTTCTTAATTCGTCTTCCGTTGAAACCGTCTCTTTAGTCACAACATGTGGCATGACATCCAGCATTCTATAACGAGTACACATACACCAGCATGCAAACATCTTTCTGCAACTTCTCGCGTCTCTCCTGAGAAGTCCCACTCTCTAGCTCTCTCTATCTATCTCTCTATCTCTCTCTGCAGGCCTCATTACTGTACCTGCAAAGAGTGACAGAGAGGAGAAAAGGTTGTGGAAGTCGGGAGAAAACTCTGGGAAATATACACAGCAATCTGTCAATTCTAAATATACAGTAGAAACCCGCGCTCGGCTCAGCGGCAGATGCACCGGTTCTCCGAGCGCGCCGGAGAGGGGGCTCCATGTGGCCCAGCTGTCTGCCAGCTCAGATCAGGTCAGGGTACAGAGGGCTCGCCACACCACATCGGAAAGAGGGCTGTGGCTTTGCCTTTGAAGTAGCTCTCGGGGCCCGAGTGGGCCTTTGCATTAAGTTTCGCCTCAGAAGTCACCTCAAGGTAACGTGAGAATGCTTGAAGAAGCCAGTATTCGGCTTCTGTTTACAGTTTACAAACAGCACTCTGGTCCTCTGTGTTTCAGCCCACACCCTTTGCTGTTTCATTTCTCTGTTCAGTCATTAGTCCCTCGATGGGCCTGAAGCTGTTTTTTGGATCATGGCCGTACCTTCTAAAGTGCACAGAACTGTGGCGCCTCTGTTCTTTACCACAACTCTCCTGCTCCTCCCTTAACTCATAATGGAGCTCATTACGGTAGCCCTCCATCTCTGCTGTGTACTATATACACACATCAATATTGATGAGGCGCTGATGTCATCATCAGTTTTGAGCTGTTTTGCAAAAGAAATGCTGATTTATGACCATTTGTCCCAGTGTTCGGAGACAGAAAGAGAGAAAAGCATTGCAGTGATGGATCAAATCGGACTTATTTTTATTTAATGATAATAATAATAATAATAATCTCTTATTTGTTTTGTGAATTATTTAGTTTATAATTTTATATTCTGTACTCATTACTACAATTACTTTGTTGTCTATTATTATAGTATTGTTATTTTAAATAAGCAAAATATTTAAATGAACCACCTAAAATGTACTGTATTTATAAAAAATCTTCAGTGAACAAATTTATACATAGTTGTTGTGTAATATCTCATAATTTCATAATCAATGATAAATATATAAAAAACAATCAATGATAAATACATATGAAAATACGTAACTAAACAGATTACATTTTTCAGTGCCTCAGTAATGGCTGTGTATGTTTCATTATTGTTTTTTCAGTTCCATACTTCATGGGGTTAGAAGCCACCCCATGTGTATTTTAGCACCATATTGCTTAGATAAACTAATTAGTCATACTTCAGAGTCGTTATGCTGTTCACATGATGTAAAGAAATGCTAATACGTTTATAATGAATTGTTCTTCTCTGTTCCTGGCATTCTCAAAGATATTTAAACACTGAATTTTCCCTGAAAAGTGCTTTATTTATACTGTAATTTATTTATCTTTCTTATGAGAAATCATTCTAACCATGTGAAATACAAAGTGCACATTGTTAAGATATTGGATGTTATTATTTTTTGGACTGACTTCATCCATTTAGGTACTAAGCCAAGAGAGCTGTTCCTAATTTTCTTGTATTTGAAATACCACAAAATAATTGCTGTCTTTTCATTATTTAT
The DNA here is from genome assembly GCF_049309525.1 of Garra rufa. Lineage (NCBI taxonomy): Eukaryota > Metazoa > Chordata > Actinopteri > Cypriniformes > Cyprinidae > Garra > Garra rufa. The sequence goes on along the minus strand of NC_133366.1, from coordinate 21,470,610 downwards.
ATTTGACAACAACAACAAAAAAACAACAACATTTATTTAACATTTAAAGAATATGTTTAATGTATGTTAAGATGTAAACATGCATTAGATCATAATAAAATACTGAAACAACAATATAATTCGATCATGCCAAATAAATATATGAATATGAATGCAAGTTAAATACAAGTAAAGCTTTATGCACAGCAACTGCCATGCCTTTAATTTAAACTGAATTGCTTAATTTACCTCATGCACTTCTATTGTTTATTTATTCGTTTTTGCAAAATAAAAATAAAAATCTGTAATAATTAAAAGCATGTCACAAACACACTCCATATTGTTTTCCTTATTTTACCATTTACATTTTTATTTTACAATGTACTTCTTTATTTTCCAAGAATTGTTTCAAATAATCTGAAAGATGTTTGTAATACAAATTAATAGTTATATAACAACATGGTTTACATTTTTGAAAGTATAAAATAAAGCAATTTACATGCCACTTCACCAAGAATGCATCTGAAGAATGTTTTCATTTGCGTAGAAGACATTCTGTGTTGTTTTCAAAACTTGAATTTATTTTGTAAGAATGTGTCGGTAGGGCTACATATTAAGTAGAATATAATAAAACAACAATAAAAAAAGCATTCCTAGAGTGGTTTGATATCTGTTTGCAGATCCTAGATGTTGCATTTTTGATTTTAACAACAGGGTTTACAAACATTATTTTTGCATGTTTCATCAAGCAGAATAAAAAGAGTCTCATTATTCCATGTGACCTTACATTTTTTGCTTGAAGATATTTCATTTCACTTATTATTAAAACAATTTGCTCATCTGAGTAATTCAATCTGGACCAAAAGTGAAGATACATTTCAAAAGCAGAATATTATATTAAACACAGCCTGTGAAAGAAGATGGCCTCAATGTGTGTATGTGTGTGCGCGTGTATGCGTCCTTTTATGCACTTAAAGGTGTGTGTGTGTGTGTGTGTGTGTGTGTGTGTGTGTGTGTGTGTGTGTGTGTGTGTGTGTGTGTGTGTGCGTGTGTGTGTGCGTGTGTGTGTGCGTGTGTGTGTGTGTGTGATGGAGCAGTAAGATTGTTCTTGTTCTAGCTTAGAAGAGAAATGGACCGTATCAGGGTGGGGCTTCATTTAGAGCAAAAAGGGCACAGATAATATCTTTAAAGTAACATTTTTATCATGTAGATGGAAAAAAAAGGAAATTGAAAGCAAACACACACACACACACACAAGCACAGATACACACAATTTCTTTACTTGTTTTTTACTTTTCTTCTTTTAATTTTCATTTATTTTTAACAGTACTACACTCCTAAAAAATAAAGGTTCTTTATTGTCATCAATGGTTCTATGAAGAACATTGAATATCAGTGGAACTGATTGGTGAAATGTTTAATTTTTTAGTTAGATTGCTATTGCTAAAATTATTATTATATGGCTGGCTTATTTTCATGATTTAATTTATAATAATAGTTAGCTATAGTTCATTTATGATAAATTCAGTGTTTATTATTATACTTTCATCTTAGTTTATTATTATTATAATATATGTTTATTATTATATGTTATTTTAAATGAGCCAACTAAACCAAAACATTTAAAAATTTGAAGTATCTACCTAAATTGTATTTTAAAAATCTTTAGTGACCAATTATACATTTGTATAATTTCTCATAATCAGTGATAAATATGTAAAAATTATCAATCATAAATATATTTTAAAAAATATATATATGCCACTAAACAGAATACATTTAAATAAAAAGTTCTATTTAACTCAGCTATTGCTTAAAAATTACTAAATGGCTGCCTTATTTTCATTATTTAGTTATAGGTATAGTTATAGTTCATGCATGATAAATTCAGTGTTAATTATTATTATTTCTTCTTTGTTTATTTAAGCTATAGTTGAGTTTTATTTGACCTAACTATTGCTTAGAAATGACTAAATTCCTGGGTTAAAATGAACCCAAAATCAGACACATATTAATAAGCAATTTAATTATTAATATTTATTAATTATTAATATTTAATAAAAAATTAATTATTGTTCATTTACTGAACATATTAATAAATGTTAATTTCCAACCTATTTTGGGTTCATTTTAAGCAAGACATCTAGTAATTTTTAAGCAATAGTTGAGTTAAATAAAACTACCCAGAAAGCTGGGTTAAATATTTAACCCAACCGCTGGGTCAAAATAACCCAATCGTTGGGTTTTCCATATTTCACCCAGCACTGGGTTGTTTTTAACCCAGCATTTTTTTTAAGTGTACATTAAAATAAATGCATGTTAATTATAAATAGACACATCATTTTATTTTTATTTTTAATTAATGTTGTTATTAAATTCATATTTGCATTTTTATTTATAAAGTGTTTAACTCAACCTTCTGGGTAGATTAATTTAACTCAACTATTGCTTAAAAATTATTGTATGGCTGGCTTATTTCATTATTTAGTTTATAGTAAGCTATAGTTCATTCATGATGAATTTTATAATTATTTTCTTTGTTTGCTTTTATAATGTATATTATTTTTTAAATGAGCCAACTAACCCAAGACATTTAAATATTTTAATACTACTTAAAATGTATTACAAACAACTTTAGTGACCAAATACAAATTTGGTTTTCTTATGATTTCATAATCAATGATACTTATGTAACAATAATCAATGATAAATATATATTATATACATATTTATAAAATAAAGTTGTATTTAACTCAACTATTGCTTTACAAATTACTAAATACCTGCCTTATTTCTATCATTTAGTTATAGGTATAGTTAGCTATAGTTCATGCATGAAAAATTCAGCGTTTATTATTATCATTTCATTCTTTATTTAAGTAATAGTTGAAATTCTATTTAAAAATTACTATATGTCTAGCTTAAAATGAATTTGAAACAGTTTGTAAATTAAAAATCAGATACATGATTACTAGAGGCATCAGCAGTATTCAAAAGGTGAACCTTTATTATGTTTATTCAGTTATTCAAAATGTAATTGTTATTTATTCAACATATTAATAATTGTTCATTTCCATTTGGTGTTCATTTTAGGCAAGAAATAGAGTAATTTTTAAGCAATAGTTGAGTTAAATAGAACTAGCGTGAAGGCTGGGTTAAACATTTAACCAAACCACTGGGTCAAAATAACCCAGTCGCTGGGTTTGTCCGTAGCTCTGGGTTGTTTTTAAAGAGGACATTACAAGAATAAAATGTTATATATATAGACATCATTTTATTTTTTTATTTTTTTATTAGTAGAAATATGATGATTAAATTAATATTTACATTTATGTTTATAATTAATATTATGATTATTAAAAATGTATATTTTTTATTAAATACCACCAGTGTGGTTTTCTTGGGACTGTCCTGGAGACAAAGTCTGCATACATGAGAATGCGACTAAGAAAGAAAAAAATAATAATAATAAGGGTGGAGATAAAATGAATTATAGTGCTTTACTGCATAGTGTTTCTCTTTTTGAACTGCACACATATCTATTTATTTGCAGGTCTGAATGCTTAATGAAGTTGGTGAGGAGTGTTGAAATCTATCTGTGTGAATCATTTTGCTCGCTGCCATAGATACACAGTCTGAACTGTTGCCAGGGTGACAGGGTTCTGACCTATAGAGGCAGGGGAGGGATTGACCCGTGTCAGAGCGCATTTGCTGCTTTTGACACATCAGCCGTGGCTTTCCACTCTGCCGCTGTCTCTCAGGTGTTTTCAAGGCTGTCTTCATCCCTGCGCCGCTCCTTTGTGAGCCCTCCCCCTGTCCGCCCGCATTTTTCCCTCCGTGTCTCCATCCCTCCACCCCTGACATGAAATCTTTTCTCTGGTTTTCTGCTGGAGCTCCACTGTCTTGCTCTCAGCCCACAGCGGTTCTCCTGCCCAATGTTTGGGTGGGTTGGTTTAACGCTGCGCTTCCCTTGTTTCCTCACCTTAGGTGGGGTGAAGACCAAAGCTAATATCCCCCCTCCCACCTAGCCAATCTAAACATCCTTAGCCATGGATGGGCAGCCCGAACAAGAGCCCAGCAAGACGGGCGTCCTCGATGAGATGGCCCCCACCGTTTGACATGTGCACAATGGCACTGACCCCTTCTGATGCTTCTCTCTCTCAATCCTATCGACTCATCGGCAGTACATCTCACATAACAGCTGTTTTCAGCTCAGTAGAGCTCACCTTTTAACTTTGATGCCCATACTTATGGGATTTTTCATCACTAATCTATCAAAAGTCTTTGTCAGGGAGAAGTTCTAATGGAAGTGAAGGGGGATTTCACACGGGTAAGAGTGACTTAATTTTCATTTTAAGTTTAGCTTCTTCATTTTCTGCATCTCCATGCCTATATTGTTTAACGCCCATGGGAGCACTTCGGAGATCATGCCGCGCAAAAGTTTGAGATCAGTAAGACTTGTGATGTTTTTTTAAAAAGTCTCTTATGTTCATCAAGACTGCATTTATATGATCAAAAATACAGACAAAAATGGCAATATTGCAAAATGTTATTACAATATAAAATAATGTTTTTTTTATTTTAATATACTTAAAAAAAAAAATTCTGTGATGAAGTCTTAAGTGTCACATGAACCTTCAGAAATCATTCTAATATGCTGATTTATTATTAGAATATCAATGTTGAAAACAGTCATGCTGAGAAATACTTTTTTTCAGGATTCTTTGATGAATAACAAGTTAAAAAGAACAGCATTTAATTAAAATATAAATCTTTTCTAACAATGTCAATCTATGCCATCACTTTTTATTAATTTAACACATCCTTGGTGAATAAAAGTATTAATTTCTTTCAAAAAAAGAAAACTGTAGTGTATATTCTTAGAAAACCCTTCTATCTGCAGATGCAGATTTTTTGGTTACCTTTTATTAATCAAAGGATCCAAAAAAAACGTATCACAGGTTTCAAAAAAATATTAAGTAGCACAACTGTTTTCAACATTGATAATAAATCAGCATATAATGATAACAGAATATAGAATGATTTCTAAAGGATCATGTGACACTGAAGACTAAAGTAATGATGCTGAAAATGTAGCTTTGTATCACAGGAATTTTTAAAATATATTTACATAGAAAACAGTTTTTTTTTTTATTGAAATAATGTCACAATATTATTTTTTTTCTGTATTGTTGATCAAATAAATGCATCATTGATGAGAAACGTCTTTAAAAACCATTAAAAATCTTACTGATCCCAAACTTTTGAGCGGCAGTGTACGTCTTGGAGCGCATTTAAACACGTCGCGATTAAAGCCGCGGTAACACTAGACTTTTCATTCCATTGTCTTCCAGTTATACACATGCAAATACGTCAGACCGGAAACGCAAGCCCATGCGTAAAGATTTTGCTGCGTTACAAAGTTCAAGCTTGGTGAACTCCGACCTGCAAATTTGCATCACGTGACACCATGTGGCCAATAGCAGATCGATACGTCACGGCATGACCTCGAAGCTGAAAAAAAAAAAAAAAAAAAAAATTAAAACTGCAGCGCTGTGGATACGTGTAGTACATTGTATATTTTTACATTTTAGATATTATTTGTCATATGTTGAATTTAACTCTTTAAAAAGACGCTGCAGAGCATGACGTCATATCACGACGCATGCTCAAAGTCTATAGTGTGACCACAAATAGTCTCATATTGTGTGACTTCTCTTAAAACCTTCATGTACTTACAGAGCTAGCTTTGAAACCAGCTGCATTTTCCATTCACAACTACTTTTGACATGTGCTTTTAATGCTTTGACAGTCAAAACAGGTCTTGGCGCCAATGCGATAGTGTGATAACATCTGAAAGAACAGCTTGGAAGTCAACTTGCTGAAATATACATTATGTTTCCATCTCTGCTCAGCTGATATGCAGCCATTAGAGGGCACAGTTGGCTCTCCACAGCAGGAGTCCACGGTGCCCTCCGCCCCACCCCCTCCTGTCTCGCGCTTTCGGTTTCTCTCCTTCCCGCTTTCTTTTTGAGAACAGATAGTGGGGCACTAAGAGTCTTTAGAGCAGATATGATCTGCTGTTTACATTCTGTGTTTCAAATATATGCTTGTCGCAAATCTCCCGCACGTTACGCAGTGGGCTTTGAGTTGTACTAACACAGATGGAATTTAGATTTGCATGGTGCTCAGGTCCCGACACGAAAAGACCTGTTTACTCTTGGCCAAAACAGGCTCCAATTTACACCTAGGTGCGAAATCCTTGAGCCAAGGAGATTTGTTGTGTCGCAGCAAGATGCTGTTTCTGTGTCGCACACAGACACACACTCACACACATGCTGCTTTTACATCTAAAAGCTCCACTTACCTTGTTGCTCTGGTATGAGGATATTCCCTGCACAGTTTGAAGAATAGCTGCTTTTTTTCGTACTCTCCTCCTTTTTTCTGTTTTCGGTTCCTGTCTCTTTATTCTCGTTTTATCTGGTTGGTGTAGCCATTTCCATTCTAATCTGAAACAACCTGATTTTAAATTAAAATGTAATACTGTGTATACATATACAGAGTTGGGTAGATATTTACAAGTTGTAATCCGTTACTTCTGATCAAATTCCAAATGACATGACTAAAACTGTAGTTAGTAACGTAATACATTACATTACGTATTTTAGATTACTTTTGACCTAACTCGTTTATCACTTTTATTCAAGTAAAAATACAAAGAGTAAGAAAATATATTCCATTTATTGTTATTAACAACTTGAAGTGAATTAAACGTTTTGTTATGTTAAGCTTTCCCAAACTAGGGTTTGTGAGTTTACTGAAAAACTAATAATTATTTACATTATAAAAATATCTAATTAAATTAAGTAATTTTAAAATATCATCCATCAAAATAATACACATACTAAAAAAAAAAAAATGTTTTATTTGTTTACCTGCGTCATGTGACCATTAACCAACGTCAGAGAACCGTGAACATGCAAACGTGATGCTTAAATATTAAAATATTTGAATTTATTTATTCAAGTAAATATATTCAGTGAAATATGCACAGTTTGGGAGGAAATAACATGAATTTGTGCATTTCAATGTGTTTGAAAGACAAAAGCCTGCCAAAGGCATATTAATACATGTTTAAATAACCTACTGAGTGACAATTTAAAAATGCTAAGTCAAAACAGTTATTAAATCTGAAATAATTTTGTCAATCAGTGGTCAAATGCTTTGTAGTCACCTGATTAGTGACTATGTATGTGTCTTTGTGTGAATGTCCATAAAAATGTTGGACTTTCTGAGTGTATGTAAGCAGTAGGCTATTTAAGGAAGGAACATTTAAAAGATAAAAAAGGAATTACACTCTTAAAAATAAAGTTTCTTTATTGGCATCAATGGTTCTATGAAGAATGAAACCTTTCAAATGCAGAAAAGGTTCTTTACAGTCGAAAAAGGTTCTTTAGATATTTTAAATGTTCCTCAAAATGGTTCTTTTAGGAACTGTTCACTGAAAGGTTCTATGGGGAACCAAAAATGGTTCTTCTATGGCAACTTTGCAAAAACACCCATTTGGAACCTTTATTTTTAAGAGTGTAGGGAGAATCAATAAATGATGAATACTTTATTGCTATTGTGTGAATAATTTGTAATCAAGTAATCAATAAAAAAGTAACTGTAGCCCTATTGCAAGTATTTTAAAATCTAATTTAATTTAATTTCCCCCACCAACAGTTAAACTACCTTTCTGTAAACTGCAAATATCGTTTGATTAATTACTGTACGTGTGTTAAAAACGTAAAAACAATAAAGACTTCAACTACTAAATAAATGTGAATAATGTTGTCCTGATAGATGCACAATATTACTCTTTACAATTAGCGAAGCATTGCTTTTATATATTTCGGTGTTTCCACCGACTTCTTTTAATTACACATGCTTTGTGTCCCGTCTTTGTCTTAATTGTGACTAGAGCCTGTTACATCGGGCTTTAGCTAATTATTTAATTGTTGCCTCATTTGTGATAATTGGCCATCTGAACAAGAAGACATTCATGCCTGTGGCAGATTTCAGGCCCATCAGAGGCATGTCTCTGTCTCTCTCTTTCTCTCTCGTTCTCACACACACTCGTGTTTACTTAGCTGTCTAACAGAGGGCATCTCGTAAGGCTTTAAACGTTGTTTTATATAAAGCTAAATAAATGACTTAAGAGTATCAATACCTCTAATATAAAAAAATATGCTTTGCAATTAAAAAAGCATACAGTAAATAAATGATTAAACACTTACATCAAACAATCGAATATGCACATACACACAAATCCTGCTTAGTGCAAGGACAGAGGATGCCAAGAAATTGATGAGCGCCTCTCCATTGTCCTTTATAGTTAAGAATGAAAATCATTTTTTATCATTTGCCATTTCTCCCTCTCCTCCGGATTTCTTACTTTACTGCATTACTGCTTTCACATTCTCACAGCATACATCTCTCTCTCTCTCTCTCTCTCTCTCTCTCTCTCTCTCTCTCTCTCTCTCTCTTTCTCTTCATTGGCATGACAAATGCATAATAAGACTACTTAATATGCAATTGTATAACAAGACATTAAAACAATACTACTAAGTTAAAGAAAATGTCATGACAGTAAAATAATATTAATAGTAAAACAAGAAAATGTACTTAAAAAGTAAATTAAATGAGGTGGAAGAGACGAGAAGGAAAGCCAGAATGTTCGCTAAGCCATCACATTGTGACAGGCAAACACGTACACAATGCTACACGCTTGTGCTTGTGTTTCTCTAATAGATAGGAAAGGTTTTCATAACTTGGCATGTTGTCAAATTTGGGATATATCCTTTTAATTTGGGGTTTGAGTTTCACTGAACTTTGTGCATTCAGTCAGGAAATGCAGGTCTGTCTCGCTTCTGTTTTGTTTGCATTATATGCAGCAGCTTTTTATCTCGTGGCAGCCATGTTTTTTTTTTTTTTTTCTCTAGCCATCTACTTGTCTTTATTGCTGCTCTCTATTTCTGTCTCTCTAACTACATCTCTTTGTGAGGATCAAGCTACTGTGCTCATAAACATATTTTTTCATGTCTCTTTTTGCGTCTTTTCGTCTGTTCAAATGCGCCTCTCTATAGTAAAAACCGGGGGGTAATAGCGCCCATGTTAGTGCGAATAACGTGATTGGTTGGCTCCTCCAAGTGATTGCTGGTGCTATTTTTCACTCGTCGCTACCAAATGGGTTGCCGGGGAGGGGGTCTTTAACTGAAATCAGACGACAAGCCAATGAGACGCTGGCATGCCAGATCAGGCTACAGAGGTGGATTGTGGGTAGAGAGGGTGGTTATTCAGTGTGCCGTTAAAGTAGGCCTCCATCCCAGTGCCCCAGCTGTGAGACGCCATGAGCTGAATAGGGCCGATTTCACAATCCTTTCAATTAAAATCACAACATAATCCTTCGTGCAACCTCTTCAGCAAATTTCCTCTCCTTCAGTCTCTTTGTGTGCCGAGCCTGAAGTCCAGTCACCGAGCAGAGATGTGTCTGGCATTGTAATGTTTTGATTCTCTCGGCTCCTGCTTTGAGAACATATTGTCCGTGACAGCGACGGTCGACGAAGGCCTGAAAAGTGTTACATGTGTTCATAATACAAGCCTTAAAGACTTTGAAAAGAATTCAGGGCTCATGTTTTACAGTTGTGATTGTCGTAAAATGGGGCAAGCGCTCTCAGGGGAGAACGTGGGCTCTAATTTGCCTTGGTGGACTAGACAGTCCCAAAGGGAGACGGATTGAGAGTTATGGTGCTGTATCAGCGTTCATTTATTTGTGAATGAAGACGGGACAGACCGTTTTCAAAGCGCTATGAGCTTGCCATGAAAATGAAAACTGCGAGGGGGGATGGTGTTGAGATATGAGACGTTGTTCGAAAGCTAAACATAGAAGTAGGCTACTGCGTGTGTTTTTTTAAAACACTAAATCATAATCAAATTGTAAAATAAATGACCATCAATCGCATAAAATTGGATTAGGTTTCCTTAAAATAAAAACATAGCTAAATATTTGCGTAGCAAAGGCCTTACTGCATAAACACACTAACCACAGAGATGGCAGTGCCCTTGACCTCTGGTGTTTAATTGGTTTTTAAAATAGCGGCGTCTTAAACGACCAGTCGTAGCTTATTTACTCAAGTCGGATTTTATGAAAATCTACAGTTGTTTGGTCTCCGTCCGCCTTCTTTTTGACTCACCGTGTGCGCAGGGCTTTTTTAGTAGTTCCACACTCATTTTATCCCGTTTTCCACCTCTCGCCTCTTATTCACTTGGACAGGTCAGCAACACCTTCTTAGAAGTTGAGGGGGGAAAGTGACACAAGCAATTTGCAACTGAATCTTGGCACCATTAGAGAAATAAGGCAAGTGTGATCAGTGGTATAAATAGTACTTGTTATTCTATGTAATAAGGTTACTCCTGATTGCTTCCAGGTGCACGAAGCAGACAGTAGAAGCCTAAAGGAAATCCAAGCCTTTCGGCGCTTCTCCCACCAGCGTTGGGTTGAGAAAAGCAGATTGTCATTTCACTGCATTTTTTTTCTCTCCTCGTTTCTAATGCTCTGTAACTCATATGATTAACCTCCTGCGAGTCCCACCTCAGCCCTGCGAGGATCATGTTCGCGCACAATGCCTTGATGCATAAAACATCCCCCTTCGCCGACGCAGGGAATTCCAGTCGAAGTTGTAAACATGTAAAAATGAGAATGATTGTAATTGAAATTGTTTTTATGGACTACTAATGAACTGAAAAGTCTGGCTTCCGGAAAAGCCAGACAGGATAGTGAGAGAGGAAGGAAAGGAGAAAAAAAGAATAAGCAAAAAGTAATGGTTCTAGTATGAGTGTAATACTAGGAGCAATTGCTTTACACAATGTTCACATGTAGACACTGCGTGTGGTTCTCTTTGTCTCTGGCTGTGTTGTCAGTGGCCGGTTCGAGCATAAAATATTCATTTGAGTTGAAATTATACTAAAATCATTTGTTTGTTTGTTTGTTTAGAAATTAATGCTTTTATTCCATAAGACATATTTAATTGATTTGATTTGAACTTTGTATTAATCAAACAATCCTGAAAGGGGAAAAGAATTAGCAGTGCAACTGTTTTCAACGTTTATAATATTAAGAAATGTTTCTTGTGCAGCAAATCAGCATATTAGAATTTTTGTTTTTGTTTTATGGATTGTGTGACACTGAAGACTGGAGTAATGGCTGCTGCCATTTTTATTCACAGGAATAAATTACATTTTACAATTTATTTAAATACAAAACAGTTATTTTAAATTTTATAATGTTTTATAATGTTTTGCAATAGTACTGTTTTATTGTATTTTTCTCAAATAAATGTAGCCTTGGTAAAACATCCAAAAAACAAACAAACAAACAAAAAATGTATTGTTTTATTTATAATACTTATATTATTAGTACTATTACTATTGTTATTGTTTGCAGCCTATCTTAAAAATCTAATATTTTATTATTATAAGATTTCTATTATCAGTATTATTACTGTTGTTATTGTTAGCAGCATATCTTAAAAATAAAATATTTTATTATTATAATATTTCTGTTGTTATTGTTTGTAGCCTATCTTAAAAATCGAATATTTTATTTTTAAAAGATTGTTATTATTTATTTATTTATTTATAGATTTTTCAGTATTATTACTGTGTTTTTATTGTTCACAGCATCTCTTAAAAATAAAATATTTTATTATTATAATTTTGTTTAATATTGTTCATAGTGTATCTTAAAAATCATATTTTATTAGTATAATATTTATATATTAGCATTATTACTATTCTCATTGTTCGAAGTGTATTTTTAAAAATTGAATATTTTATTATTAGAATGTTTCTATTATTAGTATTGTTACTATTGTTATTGTTCGTAGTGTATTTTTAAAAATCTATTTTTTAATATTTGTATTATTAGTGTTGCTACTGTTGTTAATGTTCGTATGTGTATCTTAAAATCTGAATACTTTATTATTATTAGATTGCTATTATTAGTATTATAACTATTGTCATTGTTCATAGTGTATCTTAAAAATCAAATATTTTATTATTATAAGATTTATGTTTTTATTAAATTATTACTATTGTCATTCTAGTCTATCTTAAAAATTTAATATTTTATTATTATAAGATTTCTATTATTAATATTGTTATTATTCGTAGTCTTTCTTAAAAATGGGATATTTTATTATTATTATTATTATTATAAGATTTATATTATCAGTATTAGTATTATTATTCATAGTGTAGCTTAAAAAAAATATATTTTATTATTATAAAATTTCTGTTATTAGTATTATTACTGTTGTTATTATACGTAGTATATCTTAAAAATCAAATATTTTATTATGAGATTTATATTATTAGTATTGTTATTGTTTGTAGTGTATCTTAAAAATCTAATATTTAGATATTTGAGCTATTATCTTTTAGACATGACAAATGCAAATTGGGTCTAATTTAGGATTAACTCATTTTCTTTATTATTTAAAAAACAGTTTCTTCAGTTTTTTTTTTTCTCTCTCTCTCTTTTTAGTTGCAGATTCAAATGTCAGATTCTTTTCCATTGTTCTGCATTTGCTTCTGTCATAGTCTGCCAAGAGTCTTGTTTTGGAACGTTCGAAATAAACTCAAGTACCAAGTAGTCAAATGAGTCCTCAAATGACATGTTGAACTTAAGCAAGTTGAATATAACACTGCATGCATACACCACTGCCAGTCAACCGCGATTGGTAGGGCGCAGGTCACCTGCTGCAGCGATGTGGTGTTTGTGGATCAATCTGCAAACTCATCTTCCAACAATTCCAGGAATGAGAGAAGACTGTCAACACAATTATAATCAATCACATACCAACGCTCTGCTTTTTTCATCCTAGGGTCACAACACGCAGGCTTTTTGTTCTTGGCGAGAAGCGACTAGATGAGCTTTTACTTATATAGAGATGATCAACTTATTAATGCTCCATGACGTGTCTCTCTCATTGTGTGTTTCATTGGAAGCAATAAAACATTTGCATGACTGTAGCTGTGGTATTTTTTTACTGTAAACAAAATACCATTGATAATGAGTGATGGCTGTAATCAGTTGTGAAAAGCAATCAAGAGTGCTGGACTTCATGGATAGTTTCATTATGAAAGTAAATTTGTCCTCCATTTGCTACAACTGTAATAGATTTATGACTAATTTCATTGCGAGCTCAATAGTGATGTTTTGCTAACATTCAGATGTGAAAATGATGTAAAATTAGCTTACATGATCTCGGCCTTGATTAGATTTTTCCTCCCATTTTGTGAAATTATGAAAATTGTTCACTAAGTGGAAAGTGACATTAAAAATTGCTTCAATTTTTAAATCAGCTTCATAGAAAAAATGAATTTATTTACAGTTTTTCTCAATTGCTAAAACACTATAACCAGTCTTTTGAACCAAAATTTCAAAACTATAACGCCATTTTTGAAAAAGCACACCCATTTCCTTAAACTATAAACACTATTCCCTGCTTTGACACATGAGTTATATTTGGTGAACTGTTACTTCAAAACTCTACACACAAATCCCTACATTTCTCAGTGCTTACACCATGAGGTCATTTAAAAAGCACAAGCATTCAATATTGTTCACTCAAGTCTGCGAAGTTTGAGCTCAATTAGCACACAATTACCCAACTGGAAACACTAGGAGTCAAAATTTAGCACACACCAATCAGAACCTTCGATGGAGATAAAAGGATAAACGTTTTTCTCAGTCACTTTGGTGCATTTCTCAGATCAGAAATGAAATATACATTTGTCTGCAGTTTCCTACATTATCAGTTGCTATTGTCATGTTGCTCGAAATGTATTATATACTGTAGTTCTCTGTGCAATAGTCTTACCCCTCAAAACATCAAGTCATTAGCTCATCGTATAAATCATTACCTAAATGCAAAATTTTTGATCTAGTTGTCCTAAACTGTCAATCATATATTCTACACATTTCTATTAGACTTTTTGTAAATTTGCCATGAATTATTCAAGTGAATCTGGACTTTCACTAATGAAGATGATATAGATCAACCAATGATAAAGCAGTTCTCTGAAATAGATCAAAGGTACATCTCATGAACCTTCCATTGGAAAGCATATAGACAGAGGACAACACAGGAGTTACAAATTCTGACAGTGGACTTTCTTATTTTTATTTTCACCTTTGTGCCCATATATATTTTTTTTTTCTGTTTCACAATGACGTTGTGTGCTTTTTTTTATTTTTTTATTTTTTGTCAGACCACTAGTACAAGTGTAACTGTGAATCCTATCCAGTCTTTTTCAATCAATATCCCACATACAGTAATGTGTAATTTTGAAGAGGAAGAGTAGGAGGTGAAAGAGGAAGAGGAGGAGGAGGAGAAGGAGGATGATGACGACAACAACATGGAAGAGACAGAGGAAGAGCAAGGGCAAGAAGACAAGCAGTCTCATATATTTTAGTTGATGAGTGCCAGGGTTGGATCAGGCATGCAAGAGGATTTGACCCCTGCTGCCTGGCCAGGGCTAATTTAGCCTGTGATGCTGAAGAGGTTCTTTGGCCTGTCCCAGACCAAAGACAGGATGCTGGGCAGAATAATTATTTTGTTGTTTTTTTGCTGTTTTGTACTGTACTCTACAGTGCATTAAATTAAGGAATAAAACACTTGCAAAGGAATAGATTTGTTGTGTTCATCATGTGAAAAGTTTTTTATTTGTATTGTTTTTGTAGTATTGTTTTGAATTTATCTCATCAGTGTGTAAAACTGTGTTGTAGTGTGTTTGTTTTTGAGGATTTGTGTGTCATGTCTGAAAGCAAAGTTTGGTTTTTCAGCAAGATTGAATTGTTTTGAGTGGAGAGCTTCATTTTGACCTCAATATAGGAAGTTTGGGGAAATGAGTTAGGAGTTGTGGATTTGTGTTTAGAGTTTCGCAAATAAGAGGCATAATTTCAAGAAATGTGTTTAAGCAATTGAGAAAAACTGTAATAGCACTCACATGTATATTAAATGATAACTAAATAGTATCTATTATCTTATGCAATTAGAATAACAGCATGGCACCTTCATGAATCCATACTTTACAGTTTATAAATCTGTTTGAAGCAAGACCGCATGTCCCAAGTCTCTCTTTAGGGCTGTCTTGTAAACTCACTGCTTGGTTTTGTGTGGACAGACATGACTTAAACTGATCTTCCTTTCTCTCTGTCAGTCTATCTTCTTTCTGCATCATTTTCCATAGAACTAGAGGTTCTCATGTCATCACACTGCACAAAGAATCCCGGTTTTCTTTTTATGAGGTGATCCATATTTTTATGGTAGCAGGAGTAGGGAGAAGTCTTCACACAGACTGGAAAACTTTGAGTCTGAGAGGCTTCTTGCTTTGAGGATTTACATTTCCCACATGAGATCGGTAGAGGAGATTCACAACAGGCAAGGGAATAATCAAACATGGCCTCCTGAGAGTTTGTACATGCAAACATTCTCTCGCTTTCTCCCACACACATACACAAACACACGGACAGCCACACACAGAACTTTTATCAGTGCTTGGGTTACATACAGGGTCAGAAAATAACTTCTTGCTGCATATAACAAGAGTTGTGCAATGGACAGTGATGGGTGAAGTGACTATCTGTCTATCTATCCATCTATCTATCATCAATTTTAAACAGTGGCTGGTTATAAATGGCTAAATTAAATTAAAATTGAAATTATTATTATTTATTTTAGCCAATTGCGAGTGAAGTGAAAAGTTTACACTGCTGTTAAAAAGATTGGTGTCAAGTGTGTTATTTATTCATTTAGTTAGTTATTTATTATTAATTTATTTATTTAATTTAGCAAGGTTGCATTCACTTGATAAATAAATAAATAAATAATATGTAAAATGATAAAAAAAAATGAAACTATAATAAATAATAAAAATTACAATTTTACTAACATTTATAA